>NC_028646.1:56821759-56876810 GCF_001406875.1 Solanum pennellii | reverse complement strand
CCCCCCCCCCCCCTCAAGAAAAAGAGCTTAAAATAACCAAAGTATTTGCCTACCCTAATCCTCAACCAAAAAATAACCCTCCACCCCCACATACCCCAGAACACCCAAAAAATATTTTACATAAAAAACTAGGACACATTTTTCTTTTCAGTTAAAATCCTCATTAAATGACATATTCTTTTTTTCCAAAATAAGTATTTAATGACAATATCAACATTTTATCCATGTTTGGTCCTTATTTGCTAAAGGAAAGTCCACAAAAGTGTTACTTTGTTTAAAAATTCACTATTTTAATTGAGAGTAGTTTTTGTTTCCTAATTATCCTAAATAAGGTTGCAACATAGTGTCGAAGGCAGTAAATGGGGTTAGTCATGTGGAGAAGGAAGAAGTAGATGGGGGAATTGCTGATTCTGATTTGTATGAAATCTTTTGAAAGAGTAAGCAAGGTGGATAAGCCTAATTTGAGGGAATTAGGGTTCAACCAAATTGGAAGGGAGAAGTGTAACTTTCTAGAAAGGATAATCGAGGAGGTGGAGCGTTCCACATGTGACAAAGCTTCGGAACTCAATGATTATCTTCTATTTTTTTTTATGAACATTGATGGAATAAGTTAAAACTAGGGGCGTCAAATGAGTGGGTTGGGTTGAAATTAGAGATATTGAAATTTGATGAAACAGAAATAGGGTTGGATCTTGACTCGTCCATGTTTACTTTGGACTCAAATGGGTTGGGTAGAAATTGGCCAAAAACGGGTTGGATCTTGATCCGCCCAATTTGACCCGATTAATCTCAATAATTTTAACATAGTGATATTCAACTTTTATAATCACAAGTCGAATTTCAGCTCAAGATTTTTTTAAAAAAAAAAGTAACAAATTGATAGATAAATCCTAAATTATGTTAAATAGATAATAATTCATACATTTAATATAGGATTATTTCTTAGTAAAGAGTTTTAAAACGGGTTGAAATTGGAGATTAAATTGGATTCAATTGAGAATTCTGTTAAAAAGGGTTAGGCTTGAATGTGTTAGATTGAACTCAATTCAAATTATCTTGAGTCCAACCTTTAAAATTCTGGATGGATTGGGCGGGTTACCTAGGTTTGGGTTCATTTTTGACAGCCCTAGTTAAAACTGAGTGATGTATACTATTATTGAGTTTCATGAAAAAGGAGAATTAGAAAACAATAAGAATGTATCATTCATTGTCATTGTTGATACCAAATTTTGGCTTGATATTTTCAAAGTTAGTATTTAATTTATTTGTTAATTATGTACATTATTGTTTTTAGCTCAATCCATTAATTAGATTTATTGCATTTGTTTATATTTATTTGAATACTAGGAAAATTACCCGTGCTTTGCACGTAATAGAACTATTTTACTAAGATTACATATGATCATTTGGTAATATTTGTACTTATACATACACTACATTAGAAAGAACATTGTATCTTAAGGTAAAGTGTTTCTCCAAAATCTTAAAGTGCTATATTTTTTTAATTTTCATTTTTGCTATACAAAAGTTATGAGTCATAGAGTGATTCTAAATGGATAAAAGAAGTCTAAGAAAATCTCCTTGGAAATAGTTGCTCACAAGTAATGAAATTTTTTAATTCCAAGAAGTTATAAAGAACAAAACAGGCGTTAAAAAAGAGACCAAAAAGCATCGAACAACAACACTCCAAAGTAAATTGAAACATCAAGATCATAATTAACTAAATTCAAATAGAAAACCTTGGACTCCTTTCTTGTGAACCTCTATCAATCTCTTTTTTATTGTTGTACGTCATATCAAATATATGCTAAAAATAATCCTAAAATAGGTATTATCATAAATATTTATTGTCATTGTCTTAAAATAGTCATTACTACTTCTAAGGTTTCATATCATCGACCCCAACTTATTGGATTAAACCATAGTTATTGTTATGGTTATGCTATGCAGTTACAAAGAATTTATGCAATTATCAACCAAGCAGTAGGTGGCATCTAAATGTTCACAACGGATATTCTAAACCAAATATTAACACACAACATATTAAAATATCACAACATAATGTTATGAGAACATGAACTTACAAATATTACAAAAATAATAAAGACGACATTACTTTCCTAACAATCAAGAAGAAAGGCATGTTGCTTCACATGTTTCTCAAAAAGATGGTCCTTCGGGTTGTGTCTAAGTTTAGAGTTCACCTATTTAATTGAAATAAGTCAAAAGAAAGAGTTATTACTTGCCTATAAGAAAAAATTAAAAACTTTATCAAAAGAATGAATTATCAGTACACCAAAAATGATCTTTAACGATAATTAATAGCTTAACTATAGTGAAATATGTATTTTCATAGGCAATTGGCACTCTGTATAAATGTCCCTAAAGTATATAGCAACATTGAATCTAATGACAATTAATTAATATCGGTAAAGCCTGTAACATTCTTCTTGAACGTGCATATTTTTTGTCAATAAAAATTATTTAGTTATAGTGTATTTTAGACATTTATTAATTTCGCGAAAATATGATTTCTTATTATGCCCAAAATAAAAGAAGAAGAAATAAGACCAATTAGTTAACTTAGGAATAGTGCAATGACATACAAAATGTTTGTACCTAAGAAAAATCAATCAATCAAAATATAGACTAATTGTGGCAAGCAAGAGAGAAATCAAACTTCATCATTGGTTATGTATTAGTTATCAGATATTTGTTGTGTGCTATCAAATACAGCACAACCCTCAATGAATTTTCCGAAAAAATATATGAAGAAAACATAAAGAAAGGGACAAAATATATGGTAAATTTTCAATCATCCTCAATCGAAATTGGAACATTATTTTAAAAAAATAGTCACTACAATAGCAAAAAGAAATTGCAATAGATACATGAATCACTATGACTTATACTTAAAAGTTAAGCTTAACTAAATAGGAGGAAGAGAACTTTGAGAAATGAAACACACTTCATAAGAAGATCAAAATTTTGAATTCGAAAAAAGCATACAAATAATAGTGAAAAAAATAAAAGATTTATTTACTGAATAACCAAATGTATGAATTCAACCATCAACCATTTCAGCAGCATTATGAAATGTGCACTGAGAGGTCCAAAAGTAGTAATGACGCATTGAAATTCATATTTATTTATTTTTATGTGAAGAGACGTGTAGAAAGGGACAAAAAGAGGATCAATTTTCAATAATCCTTGCTAATTCTTTAACTGAGCTGAAAAAAATGTCACCAAAATAGGAAAAAGAAATAGCAATAGCTACATGAATCACTATCACTTATAGTAAGGATTAAACTACATGAAATTGGAGGAATAAAAATTTCAGGAGTTAACAAACTTCAGAAAAACTGAACTAATGTGTTTGAATTTGACTACCCTATAGTGGGGAAAAAACCTACAAATTATAGTGACAGGAAATTCCTCTATTTATAGAGAACATAGGGTAGTGTGAATAAATATTTATTGTGTCTTATCAAAATGGTCACAACTCCTTGAAAAAGTTAAAACCCTTCGGAAAGGTCACAACCTTTTATAAAAGTAACAATTTTCATAACAGTCGCAACTCTTCATTGAAGTCACAACTTTTCATAAAAATCACAATTTTTCATGAAAGTAACAACTTTTCATGAAAAGAAAATGTTAGTTTGGAAATAAATAGATTAAAAAGGGAATACTACGAAATTAATAAAAATAATATTTAAAACCTATCATGCATTATAACTAAAAACATTATATGGAAAATGCAAATTATTACATCTTATCATTTATTTATACTTAATAACCTAAGCATAACTTAATGATTATAAAAATACATACCAGATATGTAACATAAGCAATGGTGTTGGTAAGTCACTCAACATGAGCAAAGTACATAAATATTTAATTTGTGAAGAATAAGAAGAGGTTCAAATATTCGTTGTTGTAAAATGAGAAGAACTCCCTCTATTTATAGACAATAAAGGATAATGTGAACAAATATTTATTGTGTTTTATCATAAAGGTTATAATTATTTGGAAAAGTTTGAACCGTTTGTGAAGGTCATAACCATCTATAAAAGTCGTAACTTTTCATTAAAGTCATAATTTTTTATTAAAGTCGCAACACTTCATTAAATTCAAATTTTTTCATAAAAATTGCAACTTTTCATAAAAGTCATAATTTTTTTTTATATATTTCACAACTTTTCATGAAAGGGGAAGGCTAGTATTGGACATAAAATAAATTTAAAAAGAATCATGACTTGTGGTGGTGCCATATAGGCGGGCCTAGGGTTCTCTTTTGAAATGCATACAAGAATTGCATACACATTTTTTATGGAAGAATGACCTGAGAAACCCTTGTACTTGACTCCGTTTGTAAGTTGGACCCTTGTACTCACGACTTTATCCGTTGAATCCTTATACTCATTGAAAAAAAATAAAGCACATCTGACCATTGACCAAGCTTACGTGGCATTAATATTGTTGATTTGAAAAAAAGAGTGACTACACACGTCTTAAGGCGAGTAAACATTATATTTTATATTTAAAATAATATTTGTAAACCAATGGTTTTGAGCACCCTCACCCAGAACCCTCACCAGCAAATTTCTCAATTTCCTTTTTCCCCTAACCATTCAGCCTACCTTCTCCTTCTTTTGTGAAACCACAACAACTGCCTACTTCTTGTTCTTCGGCTTAACATCAGGCCTCTACCCGTACCCCAACCCAACCAACAAAATCCATTCCTAGATGCTCCCTTAAAGTTTTGCTTTTTCTGCAAATCATACCACCCAAGTTCTTCTCCTAGATTTTTATTTTCAAAACTTTGATCTTTGCAAATATTTTTCGAAACTTATATGAGATAATGTGAAGAATGATGATAGATATTGATAAACTGAAAACTTTTCATGAATAAGCTTGAATAATAACAAAAGGGTTATGTTAATTTATGAAATTAATTTAAAATTATAATGAAAAATTATTGAGATTGTATTTGTGAACTTTTAGTGTAAAAATTTAATTCAATAGGAATAATTACACCTATTTGGCATGAATTTCGTCCTTAATTGTGAATAGTGAGCAAATATTGAAGAACACAATAATAAAGAATTTTTAGATTTTTTTTTAAAGAAAAAATATTTAATTTCTAATGAGTTCCTACCAAATGATGTGGAAGTTTACATGTAAACGATTGTGCTACACACATACATAATAATTGAAGAAAAGAGTTTAAAATAAATGTTTTAATGAATTCAAGGGTTCAGTTGTCAAAGTCATGAGTATAAAGTTCTAATCGACAAACGAAGACAAATACAAGGACCTCCCAGGTCATTCAGACTTTTTTTTTTATTAACTAATGGACTGGAACACACATCTTTGAGACCATTGTACTGCAGAAAAGTGGTTTTTAAATTTTCTATTTAAGTCCTTATTTGTGGTGGTGTATACTTACAATTTTCTTAAATTAAAAAAAAAAAAACCCTACAAAAACTTTCCTCCCTCATTTCTAATTTTTCCAACCGCCGCCACCACACCTCCTGAAACCCTAACACTTCACTTTCCTCTTCCATTTTCGCCACTGAACCACCGATCTCCTCCAGCCCACCTCACTGCCTCCACAATCTTCTTCTCCGGAAAACCAGACCAAAACCCCAACTTTTCCAGTTTGAAAAAACCCAACAACAACGATGTTATCTCCACGAAGCTTCAAGACCCGACAACCGCTAGTCCTTTCCACTTTACCCTTTTTTGATATTTTGTTTGTTCTTTGCTGGTTATGAGTGAGCTCAAAGTTCCACAAACAATGAGCTTGAAGATCTGAACTCCATCTCCGGCATGGCTCCAACTCTGTTGAACCAAAATCGAAGCGCCGCGGCGACTCTACTCTTATGAACAACAACCAGCCGTCACGAAGATAAATCTGGTGAGACTCCGACAGTGAGGCAGATCTCTTCTCCTTTTCATTTTTTTGTACAAATCAATTTATGTTACTCTATTTTTGTTGTTATTATTCGACTTTTGGTTTCTTCTCAAGTGAAATTTTGCTATATTGTTATTTTGAGCATTTTGTTTTCACTTCAACTAATTTTTAATGTTAGTCGTTCATGGTTATGTTGAACTGTGTTATTATGTTGGTTGATTTTTTTTTTTGTGTTTTTATCCTAGATATAACTTTTTTTTGCTGTTATATTCGGTTTTCTTACCAACCTTTTGTTTTTAAAAAATCATTTCTAGTAATTTTTTTTTTTGAGGTACTGTTGGTATTGTTTCCTTTGGTCTAGTCTTCCTTTTTATGATAATGGTTTTATTCTCAAAAAGTGTATTGATTGTTTAGACTATATTAGTGGCTCATTAATTATTGATTGTTGTTGCCATTTCATTTTTTCTTAAAATAATCTTGGTTATTTCAATTGTAATTTACATTAAATAGAGATGGTTAAAGTTGACCAATGAAAAAAAAATTCTTCGTCGATTTTTGAGTCCTCTCCGTTTTAAAAGATAAAAAATATAATTTAAGTTCATTTACTTTGTATGTTAAAATTGACTGATGAAGTAATTACCGACGATTTTTAAGGTCTCCCGTGTATATAAGACTGGTTCTATTTGAAGTTATTATTTATTTCATTTATTTTGATTCATATTTATCCATCACTAAAGCTTTTACTAAGTATGTTTTTTGAGTACCAAAGTTGGTTTCCATAGAAGCTATTCGAATGAAGTTCAAATAATACTTTTTGATTCATTATTATGTATATTATTGACGATATATATACATTAGGTCATTTCGTATATTATTATTTTACTTTATTATTTGTGAATATTAAATATTTATTATATTCTTTTACATTATTTTATCTTCTCCTCGATTTGGAATGAGTTCAGCCGGGACCAACATTTATGGATTTTGAAGGGTGCTTAATATCTTTCCTTTAAGATCACTTAGAATGTTACATAGAATCTATTGATTCCATAGATATATTTTTTTTAAATTGACTGGGTTTAACGTTCTTTTTCTTTGAATTCTTTTTATTTTATTTAATTAATTGATTATTATTTTTCAGTCACCGTGACGTTGTGCTAGAAGTATGAAGGAATGTACTCTTACTAGTCTAGTGGGAAGTATCTATAATATCATCGCTAAGTTGCTTTCTGTTAGACTCGGGAAATTGTTGGAAGAAACTGTATCTACTTCGTGAAATGTTTTTGTGGAGGTTAGACCGATTCTAGATGTAATGCTGGTGGAAAATAAAGTGGTGGACTTTGAGAGAAACCAACGAGTTTCAGGTGTGTTTTGCAAACTTGATCTTGAAAAGGTTCATGATCATGCGAACTATAAATTCCTAGATTCTATTATGTTTCAAATCAGATTTGGGGAGAAGAGGAGGAAATGGATTTATTTTTGCATCTCTTCGGTGAAGCTTTTTATGTTGGTGAATAGTGACTCGTGTGGTTTTTTGGATGTTCGAGTGGTTCAATGTTGTTTATTATTGTTATTATAGTGTAAAATAGGATGATGGACGAAGTTGTTTTAAGGGGTTACCTAATGTATTTCAGTGTTGAAGTTAGATCTAGGAATAGTCTTAGTGTCTCATTTGTTATTTGCAAATAATACCATGATTTTATATGATACATTTGAGACCTAGTTGGATTGTTTTGGCTTGTTCATAAACCTCTAACCACAACACTAAAACCCATTGAGTAACCCCCTAAAAGAGCTCATCGTCCTATTTAACGCTTTCATAACTAAAATAAACAATAGCCATGATAAGGGATATTCTTGTCTTAAACTCCTCAAAATCCAAAAAAAAAACCACATGGGTTACTATTCACCAACATAAAGAATTTCACTGAGACGATGCAAAAATAAATGTATTTTCTCCTCATCTCCCCAAATTTCATTTGAAGCAAATAGAATCTAGGACTTACGAATTGGCATGATCACTGACCTTTTTAAAATAAAGTTTCCACAACACATCGGACGCTCCTTGGTTTCTCCCTATATGAATCACTTCATTTGCCACTAACACTACATTTAGAAATTGTCTACCCTCCACAAAAGAATTCCGCAAAGTAGAGACAATCTCATATAACAACTTCTTGAGTTTAATAAAAGAAACACATTAGAATTGATATTATAGATGTAAAAACCCCAAAATTCCAACTGAAATCAGACCTAGAAAAAATTTCTTCAGACTAGTGCCACGGAAGAAATGTTGTGCTTGTAGCAATATCTACAAACCATAGGTGGGTTCGTAGAACCATACTCTAAAAAATATTTCTCAGTTCTATGTTTCAAGGACAAGACTAAGACTCATAGAAACTTATATTGTTCATAAAGCCTGTAGAACCCAAGTCTTGAAAGAACCTAATAAGTTTTTCAATGATTGAGCAAGACGGTCAATCAAAGTTCCTACGGGCCGTAGAAAAGATCCATAGACCACAACTTTAGATATCTAGAAACCCAACATGTTTTCTACTCAAGGATTTATGGTCCGTAGACTTTTGTACGGACCATAGATAGTTTTCCATAGATGACTTGTGTCAGTTTTAAGACGGATTATTTTTAGTACTTTCTCACTCTTATACTCCTATGTTTATACACTTAAATTAAGGTCGCAAGAACCAGCTAGCACAAAGTTGAGTTGAGAGCTTCCTTAACGATTAAGTTTTGAGATAAGATTATACTAAAGTCAATGAATCAAGTGGTCCATGATCTATCGAAATAAAGGACTATGACTTCTCTTTCTACCTCCACTAAGTTTGTCTCATTCAAGTTTAGAGTAAAAAGTTATACCCATTTAGTGAAGCCCTGTCAAATGGTCAATGTTCTACTACTGGAACTACAGATGGTGGAAATTTGAACGAACTCTAGACCCTTCCGTGAAGACTTGTTGCAACTTTTTTTCAGCAACTTCTTGCACGTGTTCCTAGGTTATTTTGGTCATTTCCAAAGCTTTTTAATCTTAGTCTAAGTTTTTTTAGGGTTTTAACTGAGTATATCATTCAACTAATTAGATTTCCTCTCAAAATCATTAATTTAAGCATTCAACTATTTAGAAATCCTCTTAAAACTCACCTAGGTTTCCTCTTCTCCATCAAGAACCCTAAAATCTTCAAGTAAAACATTCAAGATATACAGAGAAACTTTCCATACAAGGTGTTCCCAAGTTCTTCCACTCTAAGGAGCCGTTTGGTAGGATGTATTAATTAATATAGTCCTTGGATTAAAATTTAATCTCCATAATACAATGTTTGGTTACACAATTCAACTCAAACATATCTAATACATGGATAACTTAGTACATCATATGTGGTCTTATATAATAACAAGGATACCTAGTGATTACTAATCCAAGGTTTACTAATACTTGGACAAGGAAACAAAATGACTTAATTGCCCCTGAATTTCTCCATACATCCTTTAGAATTGGTAAAGAATTCACGCTACTCTACTTCGGTTTATGACAAACGAAGTTTTACAATTTTCAATATTCAAGATAGAAACAATGTAGCAGGAAAGCTTTAGGTGGCTTCCTCAGGTAGCTTAATTTTACTAACTTTAATGAAGTTGTGATCGAACTATATTTCTTTTAGCATTAGAAACTTCTATTGCTATCCACCTTACTTGAACTTTAGTTTTATTTTATATTTTCTTGTTTTCTTAAGGGAGGAGGGAGCTACGCCTTGGTCGAGATACTTAATATAATACATTCTCTTTTATGACTTGAGACTTCCTCAAGTGAATTAAATTTGTTAAGCACTTCATATTCAAGTTTGAACGTAAAAAATATGGTAATTACATGAAATAGATAACATAATAATTCAAGGGTAGAATTGGAAAAAAGTTCTTTTTAAGAGTTTTAAACCAAACACAAGATTTGAATAAGCAATAGACCAAACACTGGATAAAAACTAATCTATGTGTTGCTAATCCCTGCATTACTAATCTCCGCGTTACTAATCGCTAAGTTACTCTTTTTTGTACCAAACGACCCCTAAGAACTTCATGAAAGATTTTCTTATCTCAAGATCAAGCTTGAAGCTTCAAAGCTCAGAGATTTCTTCCAAGAAAGCTAATGTTCTTCCTCAATATCAAGATAAATGTAGTCTCGTTTTCATTCTAATAGCTTCATAATCAAGTATGTAAGTCTATCATAGTGTTGGACTAGTTCGTCCTTACGCCCTACATATGTCTAAATTCAACAAAAGAGTAATCAAAGATTTTATCCTTGATTTTGAGTATTCTTAAGACGAGTTATATTGTTGAGTTATGAGTTTTTAATTCCTGAGTATTGAGTTATACTAACTCCATTTCATATTATATGTCACCTTTTGGATTTCAAGAGTCAAACAAGTCTATCTTTGATCATAAATTTTTCATAGATCTTATAAACATTTTGAATTATCATTATTGTGACTCATAGTACTTTTTACGTAGTTTACAAATATATAAATTTCATTTAATAAAAATTAAAGATTTCAGGCGCAAATTTTCGGTCAAACTTTAATTGTTTGACTCTCAAAACATAAAAAGTGTTATATAAATTGGGACGGAGGGATTACATTATTACATTGAGATCCTTGATGTTATTTTTTCATATCTATATTTGTTTATGAACCCTACTGTTCAGTTATATTTGATAATCTTTTCAAAACAAATGTTTTCTCTTTCAATTGATTTATGAAGAGAGCAAAAGATGAGTTTTGAGAAAGAGTTTTCAAATATGAATTGAGTAAGCGTATAAGGGAACTAAGTACTCCCAAAGGTATCACTCTTTCCATTGAGAAAAGAGAAATTTTGGCTTCGAAATGAGTTGATGAGTTTAGAGATATTTCAGAGCAGTAGCCTCTTTTTAAGAAGAAATTTTGAGCAAATTATCTCAAATTGAGAAAGAGTATGGGAGCTAAGTATGTATTAAATAGAAGATCAACTGTTGAGGAACTATAACTTCCAACTAGTAAGTTACAATGGAAAGAACAAAGTGGAGTAATCTAGAGGATCAACTGTTGAGGAACTATAACTTCCAACTAGTAAGTTACAATGGAAAGAACAAAGTGGAGTAATCTAGAGATTTGCCGATTCAATATCACTTTTAAAAAGGTGATAACACTACCCCTTTTGTCCATGAATACACACCGTTTATAATTACTCAAAGAAAACCTTAATCTCCTCAAGAATTGTTTCTAAATTTCTTAAATTTGTTTTATAAAAATTTCATAGGCAAGCCAACGCCTCAAATACTTGGTAGGGGTTATATATGATGGTAGAAAATAAAAGATCATCACCTTCTTTAGACACATAAATGAACTAGAATACATTTGGAATGAATAATTACATCATACATGAACAATAAACTTTAGTTCTAAATTCTTCAATCTCTTCACATTCACTTAAATAGAAAAATAATATCTAAACCATGTAAAAATGCTAATTAAGGAAAACAGTGCACGCATCTAACTCATAAATATGTATCCAGATATATAACAAATGCAAACACAAGCTTGTTTTAAAAATATAAAATCAAAAAACTTAAATCATAGCAAAATAATCTGCTGAAAAGCCCTCATGCGGCACATGTGATTTGATTATGCTTCCTTGGACTTTTCTTCTCAATCTTTGTTTTTCTCTTATTCATTACTATTCTTTTTCATCGCATGCCATAGAAGCTAGGAGGGTTAAAAGAATCATTTTACAATCCTAACACTTTTATCGTGTTCAAATACAGACAATGCATTTAGTTAACCAAGTGGTGTTTGCCCATGAATATTTTAAACTTTTTTCTCGAGTTCAATTTCAAAAATCATGTTTGGCCATAAAAAATTTAGGAAATACGGAATTCAAGTAGAAGTTGAAATTGAAATTTGAAAATCACCCAAAAGTTGTTTTCGCTCCAAATCACGCAAAAAAATTCAAAAAACAATGTTAATTTGTCTTCATAGCCAAACACAACTATAATTTTCAAATACTTTATTCATCCCAATTTATGTGATGAAGTTTGATAGGGTACGAAGTTAAGGAAAATATAGGAAGACTTTGCAACGTTACAGCACCATCCTTAATCAAAATAGTGAATTTTTAATTAGAAGAACAAACTTTTATGGACTTTTTTAGCAAATAATTGGACCCAACATGGATAAATTGTTCATGTTGGCATTAAATAATTGTCAAATAAGGAAATATGTCCTTCTTTTTGCATTCACCAAAAATAAAAGTAACATTTTTCACATTTGAAAATAAAAACACTTTTTAGGTACTCACAATTTTCATGGTCAAATAGACCCTGAGTGTCCAAAGTAAATTGTTCATTTTACAAATAGTTGTTCTATAGTGTGGTAATAATAATTTACAGAATGTCATAAATAGACACATTTATAACTGAACAAGGCAAAGTTACATTATTTAAAGTTCACAACCTGTACTGTCTTTTCTCTAATAATATTTACCTATTTGTATTTTCTCATCCATCTAAATATTACTTTCCCTGAATGGAAAATTCTCTATCCAACCATTCAAGTTAATAAGTTAACTTTACTAAATTTTGTACTTTTTCATACTTAAACCTATTAATCTAAAAACTTGTTAAAAGATGCATACATAGTTTTTAAACAAATTTTTAGATTAAAAGGTTTAAGTATGAAAAAGCAGAAGATGTAGTTAAAGATCACGATCAAAAGACAAGTGAACTTATTGACTTGAATGGTTGGATGTAGAATTTTCCATTAAAGGAAAACTATTTTTAGATGGATATAAAAAGAAAAATAGGTAAATATTATTAGACCAAAGAGAGAGCAAATTGTGAAATTTAAATGATGCAACTTTGCATTGTTCATCCATAAATGAGCATATGCATGCTATTTGTAAATTATTACTACCATACTAGACCAACTATTTGTAAATGGAACAGTTTATGTTAAACACTTAGGGTCTGTTTGACTATGAAAATTTTGAGTATCTGAAAAAAATAGTTTTTGTTTTTAAAGTGGAAAAAGATACTTCGTTGTCCAATTAATGTGACACACTTTACATTTTCGTCAATGAAACGATCGGGTTTCGTCGTTATATAAATGTCAATGAGGGAAAATTGGGTCCGGAAAAACCTTTTCGTAGTGTTTGAATTCTCCTAACCTTGTCAAGATTTGAAGGAAAACAAAGTCATCAAGGTGTAGGAAAATCTAGTGGTAGTCGGGTGGAGTAAATATGAATTTGATCACATAATCGGTTAGATAGCTCGTTAAGGAATTCTTCGTAATTGAATTTGGATAAATAGATCGGCGGGAATCGATCCTAGCGTTAAGGCTATTTTCTAAGCATAGTGGGTTAAGAGTGTGTTGTAAAAGGGGGAATTGAAATTCCCTTAAGGAGCTCACTGCCTCGAATCCTGCCGTTACAGCGGGATTATTGCCGCTATAGTGGGATAGGTTCCGCTGTAGCGGACGAGACGAGACGAGAATTGAATTATAAGAGTTTTGGAATTTTTCAAAATGAAGCTCAGTGGTTCTAAAGGTGCTGCTGCTGTAGCGGGATTTGCGTTGTTGCAGCAACGCTGCTACAGCGAGATGTGTATCGTTGTAGCGGGACTGACGCGGAATAAATCATATATAAAACTCCTAAATGACCTTATTTGGCACTTTTCGACTTTTAGAGCTAAAGAACGACCCATGTGGTCTATTCCAACTCGTTTCTCACCATTTTTGTAGCGAAAGGTAAGCTTTTCACTCCACGAATTCGCTTTTTGATCCGTATAATGTAATAGATTTGGTCAATAATGATGGAGAAGGGTTTCTTGATAGATTCTATGGGCTAATCAACCCTAATTTGACTAGTTGGGATCATGAATTTGATCTAGGGTTCATAGATTTGTTAGTATTCTAGGTAATTAGCGGTTGTTTGTTCATACCCATATTATTGTAATTATTTATAGACTAAGAACAAGCGAAATGAATCCAGAATGGGAAGGATCAAATTTTTTATTGTTTCAAGCTTGTTTCGAAGTAGGTGATGGTTGTGATTTAATGATTTGTGTGATGTATGCATGTTCTTGCTTCATTATGATACCTGTATGTCTCTGAATGTCGCAATATTGATCATGTTGTTTTAGCTGAGATAGACGAATAATATAGTCGTGAAATATTGATATAAATGTATGATCTTGGTGATGTACTTGTGATTGTGATTGTGGTTTGTGATGGAGGATCGAATTAATACCTTCCGGCAAGTTAACATTCTGGCATAACTATTGGATTGGGTTGCTACGTTGCGGTAAAACTATGGGATCGGATTTCAACGTTTCAGCAAGCTAATTGGGATCGGGTACCACGCCGGTGCACTAATGGTTGAGTTGGATTGTGTGAGACGACCAATGATGTGTTAAGCATGTGAATTGTGTTGTCAGAATATCATGTTAATAATGTTGTTATGTTTATATATATGTATGTAATTATGTTGATGTTTGACTTGTTTATATTGTATGAGCGGGAAAGTCGCGTAATCCTACCAGTACATGGTGGTTGTGTACTGATTCTGTACTTGCTCTTATTTTTGTTGAGTACAGGGCATTTTCAAGCGGCTATTGACAAACCTCACTAGGAGATTAGAGATTATCGCATTGACTTCAAGGGTGAACTGCTTCTTCCGTGCTGCCATGGAGTTCTCTTTTGTCCATGTCCAGCAATTTCAGAGTTGGACCTTTGTATTTAGTTAGTTGAGCAGTTCATTAGTAAATTCTTGTTTAGACTTGGTTATTCGTTATTAGTTTTGGTACATTGACTTTCAGGTTCTAGGTTCATATTCCGCAAATGTTAGCTATTAAATCTTTTGTTTAGTAATGGAACTTCGCTTTTAGTCATTTAACTTGCTTTTTTAACTTAAAGGCTTAGTTTTAGAATGAATGCCTTAGTTGGGTGGTAGTAGTGGTTCTCCCACTGGCTTGTAAGTGTGGGTGTCAATCACGACGGGTTTGGTTTGTGACAAAGTTTGTATCAGAGCCTAGGTTTGTTGATCTCGATGTACCGGAACGAGTCTAATAGAGTCTTGCGAAACGGTATGGGGACACCTTTACTTTTCTTTGAGAGGTTATACAATTTTTTGGAATCTCCATTTTTTCTCTTGTCTCCTTCGTGGTATGACTTGATTCTAATTGGTATCTGTCGATTCAAATTGGTATCTAACTTCTTTCCTTCTTCTGTTCGCAGATCGTTAATAATAGATCTAACAACAACGTTAGACTCGTAGCTTTCGTCTATTCTCTAGCTATGGAACACGATGCGAGAAGATGCGGTCGAGGTAGAGGTAGAGAAAGGGCTAGGGGTAGAGGATGTGGGAGAGTGGCGTATGTTGTGAATAAGGTGTTGATTGACAGTATTCTGGTGAATTAAAACCCTCCGGGAAATAATGAAGATATAGAAGAGGAAGTTCAGATCGAGTATATTGAGAATGTTGAACAAGAGGAAGAGTACAGGCTGAAGCAAATGGGATCCTCCCATAGATCTGGTGTTAGCTCAACAGATCATGTCATTCTTGAAAGTGTTGGCTGGTCCGTAAATTTTTCCACCCATTCAAGACCCTACTAACCCTCCGGTAGTTAGGAATGTGCCCCAAATAGGTGAAGTGGGAGGTAACAAGGCCTTCTTACTTCTTTTGTTGTGTTCGGTGATGTTCGATAATGAGCATGATATGTTGACCAAGTTACGTAAACTCAAGACTTCGGTATTTCTTGGTTCTGAGACTGAAGATGCTTATGAGTTCATCTTGGATTGTTATGAGAGGCTGCATAAGTTGGGTATTATTCACATGGGGTAGAGTTCGTTTCCTTTCAACTTCAAGGTGAGGTCAAGCAATGGTGGAGAGCTTACATGGAATGCAGATCTTCTACATTACCTCCACTTTCTTGAACCCAATTCCATGCCTTATTTCTAGAGATGTATGTACCTGGGACATTGAGACACCACAAAAATGATGAGTTTATGGCTTAGAAGCAAGGTGGTATGTCGATGGCTACATATCTGTCCACATGACTTCTGCAAGGAAGAGTTTCAATGAGGTCACAGATTATGTTAAGAAAGTGGAGGGGGTAAGTCGAGCTGGTCAAGCCAAATCAGTAGCTAAGAGGGCCAAGAATTCTGAAAATTTTCAAGCCTCCAATGCTAGAGGATCTGGTCGATCAACGCTCGCAGCAAAGCCAATTCAGCCCACCATGCCCGCCTCTACAAGTAACAATTTAGGGACTCCATATAATAATTTTTGGGATAGTAAGAATAAGTGCATGTGATGGGCAACAAACCATGCGGCGAGCGCACTTGTTTTAATTGTGGGGAAATTAGACACATTAGGAGAGATTGTCCACACCCGCATTTATTTGAGTTCGGACACTACCTTCTAGAGTAATGGTAATCGCGAGATATGACAATAACAGTAGAGGACATCCACAAGGTGGGAGAGGAGGTAACAATGAGGTCGTGGAGGTAGAGCAATGGGCAACAGAGGTAGAGGTAATGCGCAACCAGGCAGGGAGGTATCTCGTGTAGATGATAAGGCTCAGTGTTATACTTTTTCGGGAAAAATGAGGGGGAGGCATCTAAGGAGGTGATCACATGTACTATTCATGTCTGTGACAGGATGACTAATGTGCTATTTGATTTGGGTTCCACGTATTCATATGTGTTTGTGAGATTTGCCTCTAATATTGAGATATTGTGTGATGTTATTGATACCCTTATTCGTGTTTCTACCCCCATTGGAGAGTCAGTCTTATTCACCCACGTTTATCGTGCTTGCCATATTTTGTTCATGGGATTTCAGACATTGATTGATTTGCTGATTTTTGATATGGTTGATTTTGATATTATCTTAGGCATGAATTGGTTGTCCCCCTATCATTTTGTGCTTAATTGTAATGCTAAGTTTTTGACTCTACAAATTATGGGAAAGGGTATACAAGCCTAAGCAAGCAAAGATTATATCCTCCGTCCATGCTAGTAAACTAGTAGAGCATAGTTATTTAGCTTATTTGTCTCATGTTGGGGATGTTGAGATGGAGGCTCCATCCATTAGGTCTATTCATGTGGTGTCTGAGTTTAGTGAAAAATTCCCCAACAACTTGCTTAGTATGTCTATGTGTAGAGACAGATTTTTATATTAACTTAGAGCCCGGAACACGTCCCATTTTAATTTCTATGTATTGCATGCTCTGGTAGAGTTGAGAGAGATCAAGTCTCAAATCCAAGAGCTACTTGATAAGGGATTTATTCATCCTAGTGCTTCCCCATGGGGTGATGCAGTTTTATTTGTCACGAAGATAGACGGTAGTATAAGGATGTGTATAGACTACCGGCAATTGAATCGAATTACTATTTGGAATAGGTACCCCTTGCCTATAATAGATGATCTCTTTGATCAATTTCAAGGTGCAGTGATCTTCTTGAAGATTGATTTAAGATCCGGAAATCATCAATCAAAAATTAGTTTGGAAGATATAGCCAAGACGGCATTTAAACTTGTTATGGGCGCTATGAATTTTTTGTGATGTTGTTTGGGTTGACTAATGCGCCTACAACCTTTATGAACTTAATGAATGGGGTGTTCAAGCCATTTCTTTATTCCTTTGTTATAGTATTTATTGATAATATATTTATGTATTCGATAAGTGAAGAAGAACATGCTTGTTTATCTCTATACTGTTTTGGGTGTTCTTGGAAGCAAAAGTTATATGAAAAAATTTCCAAGTATGAATTTTGGTTGAAATTGGTGGATTTTTAGAGGACATGTAGTGTCAAAGGACGGGGTAAGGGTAGACCCCCAAAAGATTGAACCAGTTAAGGATTGAGTACTACCTAATACGATTACAGAAACTAGGAGTTTTATTGGACTCGCTAGTTATTATCTCCATTTTGATACGAATTTTACCTCAATTGCTACTCACTTGACCAATCTACGGATAACGAGGTACCATTTGAATGGATTGAGAAACGTGAGGAGAGTTTACAAAAGCTTAAGACTCTTTTGACCACCATGTGCATCCTCGCATTACCAGTTGAGGGTAAGGACTTCATTGTTTATTGTGATGCTTTGCATTCTTGTTTGGGCATTGTCTTGATGCAGGATAAGAATGTCATAGCTTATGTCTTACGCCAATTGAAGGTGCATGATAGGAATTATCTCACTCACGATTTTGAGTTAGCGGCAATTGTGTTTGGTCTTAAGATTTGGGGATATTACCTTTATGGAGTTAAGTGTGAGATATTTACTAATCATTATAGTTTCTGGCATGTATTCACTCGAAAAGATTTCAATTTGAGACAGGTAAAGATGGATGGAGTTACTCAAGGATTATGATGTGACCATCCAATATCATCTGGGAAAGGCTAATGTGGTGGCAGACGCCTTGAGTAGAATGGCGGTAAGTATAGGTATTTTAACATACTTGAGTGTAGCCAAGCGACCTTTGGGCAAGAAAATTCGGACCTTAGAATCTAAGTTCATGCAGTTGGGCATCTCCGAAAGAAGTGGGGTGTTATCTAGTATTGAAGCTAAGTCCATGTTCATGGAGGAGATCAATGCCAAGCAATTCGAAGATTTGAATCTAAAGAAACTTAGAACAAAGATTGCAATTGGTAAATCTGAAGAGACCACTCTTGATGCGAATAGGGTACTCAATCATAAGGGTAGGATTTGTGTTCCTCGAGTAGATGACCTGAATAAGAAATTATTGACGGAATCTCATGCTTTGCGGTATTCTATTCATCCAGGTGTAACCAAAATGTATAGCGATCTGAAACGAATTTAGTGGTTGTCGGAAATGAAGAAAGACATAACAAAGTTCATGGTGAAGTGCCCGAATTGTCAACAGGTGAAGTATGAACATCAAAGTCATTCGGGTTTACTTCGAAGAATGCCAATCCTAGAATGGAAGTGGGAAAGAATAGCCATGAATTTTGTGGTTGGTCTCCCCAAGACCTTGGGGAAGTTTAATTCTATTTTTTTTGTGGATGATAGATTGACTAAGTAAGTCCATTTTAGTCCGTTAAGGGTAGATTATAATGCGGAACAAATAGCTAAAATCAATGTGAAGGAGATAGTGAGGTTGCATGGGGTGCCCATTACTATCATCAAAGATCGTGGTACCCTTTTCACCTCCAAGTTTTGGAGGAAGTTGCATGATGAATTAGGTATGCAACTCACTTTTACTACAGTCTTCCATCCTCATAAGGATGGACAATCGGAAAGGACTATTCAAGTGTTGGAAGACATGTTGAGGGCTTCTATGATTGACTTTAGAGGGCATTGGTATAATTTCTCAGCACTATGTGAGTTCTCTTACAATAATAGTTATCATTCAAGTATTGATATGGCACCATTTGAGGCGTTATATGAGAGGGTATGTAGATCGCCCATATGTTGGTTTGAGGCTGGAGATGTAAAACATTTGAGGATCGTCTTAGTGAAGGATACTCAATATAAGGTGAGGAGTGTTCAAGCCAAACTTCTAGGCTCTCAAAGTAGAAAAAAGAAGTATACTGATAATAAGGTGAGGGACATGGAGTTCCAAGATGGGGAGAATTTTCTTCTTAAAGTATCACCCATGAAAGGAGTGATTAAATTCGGTAAGAAGGGTAAGTTGAGTCCCGATATATTGGTCCCTTTGAGGTCCTTCAATGTGCTGGACCGGTGACATATAGATTGGTTCTATCCACTAATTTTTCAAGTGTACATCTTGTATTTCATATGTCGATGTTGAAGATATATCACGGAGACGGTGACTATATCATTAAGTTGGATTCCATTGTACTAGACAAAAACCTCCATTATGAGGAGAAACTGATTTGATATTCTTGATCGTGATGTTCATAAGTTGAGAACTAAAGAAACTAAGTCTGTGAAGGTTTAATGGAAACATCGTCCAGTCTAAGAGGCTACTTAGGAGCCATCTTGTAACACTACAAAAAAACGGTTTTTAACGAAGGGAAATATGGTCGTTATAAGTCCAAATTCGGTCGCTAAAAGCAATTAACGAACGGCATAAATCCAGTCATCATTGGTCGTTAAAAGTCCTTACGTTAAAAGTTAACGATCGAATTCAAATCCGGTCGTTAAAAGGTTTTTAACGACAACGTAAATTTCGGTCGTTATATGGCATTTTTAACGACCGGATTTGCTCTTTGTAAAAGCACTTCTAATGACCAAAAAAATTTCGTTAATTATATTCCACTTGCAATACGAATACTATTAACGACCACATTTCATGTTGCTAATTGTAGTTTATTCAAATAATTTTAAAAAGCCAATTATAAGAGAGTTTAAAGGAACCGATTTCATTCATTATTATACAAAATTCTATAAAGTAAATACAAAAACACTCAAAATAAACTAAATAATTGAATTCATTATAGAAAGTCTCCTGCTTAATACAAAAAAACTAATTAAAGAAAGATATATCATATTCAAGTAGCATAACATATCTTTATCAACTCCTAAAACAGAGAAAAATTGAAAAAAAATAAACAATATGACATTTTCTTTAATTTAAACCACTCCTAACTAAAGTGAAAGCCATCTTGAACTTCTACTTGCTCTGTACGTTGTTGAACAGTATATTCTTTATAATTACATTCAAGATCTATAAGGTAAAACTTATGTCAATTTAATGTTAGGATCGAAAATAAGCAGGTGTAAACGCGGAAGCTAGTAAAGCAGACCTTGAAAGACTACGAGTAAGAAGACAACGAGAAATATACCAAAAGACACAAAGATTTAACGTGGTTCGGTCAATCGACCTACGTCCACAAAGGAGATGAGCAATCCACTATAAATATGAGAGTACAAAATACAGAGAGAAACAACCTCAACCAATTCACTCGGAATACATTGGATGTTCACACAAGTGATAACGTATCAAGCTTGTGACTCATAAATTCTCCCCCTAACCAAAACTCTCAAAGCCCTTAAGACTACATTGTGAACGCTGATTAAGTTAGAAGGAACATTCCTCTATTTATAGAGTCCTAAACCTTTTCCTACTAGAAAAAGGATTAGTCAATTCAAAATCTTTTCCTAAAAGGAAAACCTATTTATGGTAAGAAATCAGGGCAAATAAAATCCAACAAATCTCCCCCTTGACCTGAATTTCTAGCAAAATAAATTTGTCCACCTTCTTGACTTAATCTTCAACAACTTGCTTCTCCTCTCCATAATCTCCGTTGCAATATCTATGTCTCAACACAGAGAACCTCTCTGAAACAATTTCTCTAACAAAATTTTCATTACTGTCAAAAAGGTTGCGGCTAGAACTACACCCGCCAAGATGAACACCTCTTTCTAACCTGGTTCAATCATCGATTATCGAACCACTGAACCTGACTCCATCATTGAATCTGGCTCTGATACCACTTGTTAGGACCGGAAATAAGCAGGTGTAAATGTGGAAGCTAGCAAAGCAAACCTCAAAAGACCACGAGTAAGAAGACAATGAGAAATATACCAAAAGACACAAAGATTTAACGTGGTTCGGTCAATCGACCTACGTCCACAAAGGAGATGAGCAATCCACTATAAATATGAGAGTACAAAATATAGAGAGAACCAACCTCAACCAATTCACTCGGAATACATGGGAGGTTCACGCAAGTGATAAGTATCAAGCTTGTGACCCACAAATTCTCCCTCTAACCAAAACTCTCAAAGCCTGATTAAGTTAGAAGGAACATTCCTCTATTTATAGAGTCCTAAACCTTTTCCTACCAGAAAAAGGATTAGTCAATCCAAAACCTTTTCCTAAAAGGAAAACCTATTTATGGTAAGAAATTTAGGGCAAAATAAAACCTAACAAAGATACCAATTTGTTGGATTTTATTTGCCCTGATTTCTTACCATAAATAGGTTTTCCTTTTAGGAAAAGGTTTTGGATTGACTAATCCTTTTTCTGGTAGGAAAAGGTTTAGGACTCTATAAATAGAGGAATGTTCCTTCTAACTTAATCAGCATTCACAATGTAGTCTTAAGGGCTTTGAGAGTTTTGGTTAGGGGGAGAATTTATGAGTCACAAGCTTGATACGTTATCACTTGTGTGAACCTCCCATGTATTCCGAGTGAATTGGTTGAGGTTGTTTCTCTCTGTATTTTGTACTCTTATATTTATAGTGGATTGCTCATCTCCTTTGTGGACGTAGGTCGATTGACCGAACCACGTTAAATATTTGTGTCTTTTGGTATATTTCTTGTTGTCTTCTTACTCGTAGTCTTTCAAGGTTTGCTTTGCTAGCTTCCGCGTTTACACCTGCTTATTTCCGATCCTAACAAGTGGTATCAGAGCCAGATTCAATGATGGAGTCAGGTTTAGTGGTTCGATTATCGATGATTGAACCAGGTTAGAAGGAGGTGTTTATGTTGACGGGTGTAGTTCTAGCCGAAACCATTTTGACAGTAATGAAGATTTTTATTGGAGAAATTGTTTCAGAGAGGTTCTCTGTGTTGAGACATAAATTTTGCAAAGAATATTATGGAGAGAAGAAGCAAGTTGTTGAAGATTAAGTGAAGAAGGTGGATAAATGTATTTTGTCAGAAATTCAGGCAAGGGGGAGTTTTGTTAGGTTTTATTTTGCCCTAAATTTCTTACCATAAATAGGTTTTCCTTTTAGGAAAAGGTTTTGGATTGACTAATCCTTTTTCTGGTAGGAAAAGGTTTAGGACTCTATAAATAGAGGAATGTTCCTTCTAACTTAATCAGCATTCACAATGTGGTCTTAAAGGCTTTGAGAGTTTTGGTTAGAGGGAGAATTTGTGGGTCACAAGCTTGATACTTATCACTTGCCTGAACCTCCCATGTATTCCGAGTGAATTGGTTGAGGTTGTTTCTCTCTGTATTTTGTACTCTCATATTTATAGTGGATTGCTCATCTCCTTTGTGGACGTAGGTCGATTGACCGAACCACGTTAAATCTTTGTGTCTTTTGGTATACTTCTCGTTGTCTTCTTACTCGTGGTCTTTTGAGGTTTGCTTTGCTAGCTTCCACGTTTACACCTGCTTATTTCCGGTCCTAACATTTAAAACAAGGAATAAAAAAGTATGTAATAAACATACTTTAAAAGATCCAAAATAGAATACTTGTGAATATGCACTTGAGGCAGCAACAGTAACAGCAGTAGCAAATGTAACATTCATATTATTTAGAGCTTAAATGACACGATGAATATTTAAACATTTCATATGGAAACATATGTGTATACCAAATGAAGAAATATAACTCCTCAAACAATGAGGTAAGGAATCTCTCAATAAGAATATGTAATAGCTAAATACTTAGTAGATGATATGAAATGAAATGGTACATGGACATGGGAACTAATAATGCACATGGGCAGTTTCAAAATCAAGACAAGTGTATTCCAACTAACAACATATGACTTGTATAATGTTTTAAAAAAAAGAAGGCATGTCAACAATAACTTGTAGTCTCTTCCCTACATCTATTAAATATTTAACAATTTTCTGCAATGATCAACAATGGTTTTGTAATGACAACAAAACAGACCATCAGACCAAAATTTGAGAAACAGACTACCAATTCAATAAAGAAATCACACAAGAAAAGTTATGAAAACCATCAGACCAAAATAGAGAGAACTTCCAAAGGCACCAACTTAGTTTTTTTCTAAGATGGAGGCATAATAAATTTTCTGCTTGCTACAGTAAAATCTCTAATATAAATGAAGCAGTACATGAAAACATTCTTGAGTTGCCAATATGAAGAGTTGGTGGAATCAAATTCATTAGGCCTAACAAGGATGATCAATAAGGATTGAAAAATACTATGGGAATACACAAAAAATAGGGAGATACATATACTTCAAGGAACAACACATGAATTATAGTACATAGATACAGAGAAATACATCAACTAGAAGACACAATGGCACATGAAGCATTCATGCAGCGGGAAGGGATTCAGTGGAATAATTTTAATGAACCAACAATTGACTGTAAGAGAATAATAAACATGGATAAAATAGGCATGCCAGCATTGAGAATTAAGACAGGAAGGGTCAGTGTGCAAAGACAATGATCCACGCCAAGCTCATTCAATCCCTACCATGGGACCAACATCATACCGAAGATACAATGCGTGTGAAGGGAAAGACACAAGCAGCTCAAGTTTTCAAAATGGTCCACACAGAATTTGTACACTGTCTGTGGATGAGAAATATGAGATTTTCTGAAAAAAAGAGTAGACATTCAAATGCCACTGCAAAAGAGAGTGTTCGAGGCCCACCTAGCATTATTGGTCTCATATCTACTGCGAAAGAGAGTGTTCAAGGCCCACCCAGGAATCAATTGTACATGGTAAATAGAAAGCAGGTTATAACAAGAAGCTAAGGGAAAAATTGAGCATTCGAAGTCCTTCCCTGTATCTTGAGTACATCACAAAGAGAAAGAAAAATCGATTTACTAACCTGTTTAATGGTACTATCTATTAATCACTTGAAGATGCAGGTGTTGAAGGTTGACCAAGTAGTACTCCCGCAAGCTGTTAATATTTACTCTCCATCTCATCCATGCGTTCACATTTGTTCTCTAACTCATCCATGCGTCGTTTTAGTGATTCATTTTCTTTTTCACGTGCATTCAATCTATCTAATAATGCAGCCTTTGAAGAGTTCCCACCTTTCAACTCTTTAGCCGTAATCCCTCCACCAAATACATTTACATGACTCTTACATTGAGGTCCAAAACAATTTTCTACAACCTCAATATATGTAAGAGAAGAATCAGATTGAACCAATTTTTGGATTTCAGCCTGTAGAATACAAGAAAACTTAAAATAATACAACACATAAAGTTATATGATTTAAAATAAAATTTATCACAAAACATACATATTTTGCATTAGTTTCAGGTTTGACAAGCTTGTTATCCTTCTTATGAGTCTCGAAGAAGATCGTATCCATTTTTGGTGGTTTACCATCTTTACCTCCCTTAACGTATAAATAAACAAGTCAAGGAAATCATCTTAAATCATTTTAGCAAACAAGAGACTAATAGGCTTACCAATTCGTAAATAATTTTTCTAATAAGCTTACTCCCCGTACAATGAGGCATACTCAACTTGAACCTGTTGACAATGTCTCTTTTACTTGTTTCCTTTATTCACAACATACCATAAAAGTTATAGTTAGTAACTTCAAATAGCATTTTAATAAATAAATACTTTGGATTTATACCATAAACTTGTGACTTAAGAAATGCTCATTAACCAGCCATTCCCATTCACTCGTGTCTACCCCTCTTGGCACATCTCTTAGAGCATCACCAAATGGCTTAGACTTCATAATCTTGTGAAGTGATCCTCTCCAGTTATTCCACAACCTTATCATGTGTTGAAGGACATGTTCTTTCATGGCATTCATGTATTCACAGCTAAATTTATCCTACAATATTTCACAGGTACCATTAAACATAAACTCAATTAGCTAATAGCTCTCTAAATACTTATCTTAATAGTTCCACATGTTTTGCATAATTATAGCGCATTGATCTTACTTTTTCGGTATGAGAAGTCAGATATAAAGCTAATAAAACTCCACAAATACTTAAAGTTACAGCATCCCACATGTGCTCTAGTTGATCTTCTTTAATGTCTGTCCATGAGTGCACCCGTAATGGGCACATATTACGATAACGAATTAAAATACCCAAGTGTCTCACAAATGAGGCATAATTTTTTCCAACAACTCGATTTTGGTAAAAATTGATACTTAACTTTTCTCCAGGTTTGAGTCGTGTAACATTTTTACAAATGTTTGGTCCTCTAACTTTTTTTGCATTTTCAGACTCACATGCACCTGCGAATTAATTCAGATTGGACATAAAGAAGAGTTTCATCACACCAAAAACAACAAAAAAAACAGTTTGAGACAGTGAATACTTATTTCATTTGTTTGAGCATCTTGCATTAGTTCGAGATCTGGAGAGCAGGGAACATTATCTTCAGCTAGATCGAAACTAGGAGGTACTTGATCAATATTCTGTATTGGATCATTTCGATAAGATGTTGATGGATTGATGTTTAGACTTTTGCTTATTGGAGTTCTTTCTTCAGCCCTAACTCTTACAGATCCCAAAGATTGTAAGCTTTTCCCTCGTCCCCTAATTGCTAAAGCACTAGGTGGAAGGTATGCAAGTTTATTAGGCTTGACAACTGATTTAATTCCAGAGTTTAGAATTTTTAATGGATCCATGTAAACCTAGTAGAAAAAATAACTTCTTTGTTAGTTCATCCAATAAGAGAAAATTCATTGAACAAGTTTTCAATACTACATCCCTTTCTATAGGTACAACTACCAAGATAAAACAATATTAACTAGAATAAGAATAGCTTTCTGGAATAAAAAATGACATGAAATTGACATTTTGAATGTGGTTAATTTCCACATATCTACAACCTAACTAATCTACATCTCAAAATAGTGACAGGGATGTGGTCAGCCCAGAAATAGAATATCAGTTTCTGAAGATGTGTATTATGAAAGAAGCTTTGAAAAAGAAAAATAATTAATTACAAGTCACTCATAATCTACGCATAACTTCCCAGCAAGCTTCTATGTTTTTAAGCGCAATTTACATGTAAATAAATAATATTACGTTACTACTAATAAATAGTCCATATATAAGAACAGCCAGAGAATCACGAAGAAAATAATTGAAAAAAGAAACTAAATCAAATTCACCACCATAGTATAATAAATGAGAACTCAGAAATAAAACATGAATTCAAAGTCACAATTGCCTCTTAGATTCCATGAAGCTATGATGAATCGTCATCCTCTTTATCACCAACATCACAAGAATCATGAGCTTGAACCTTTTGTACAGTATGACATCCATTATTTGCAGATCATCAGCATAAAACACTTGTGATGCTTGATCGGCTAAAATAAAAGGCTCATTTATTTTCAAAAATCGCTTGCAGTTGACACTTATAAAGTCATATTCATCTACTTTATTTCCCTTTGTTGATCATATACGTCAAACCACACACATCGAAATAAAACCACTTTTCTCCCACCAGTAAATTGTAATTCAAGAATCTCAGTTAACTCTCCGTAATAATCAATATTTTTATTCTCTTCATCTGTCTCACAAATTACAACCACCCTACAATTTTGAGTTCTCAAACCTTTATCGTGATCTCTCACATGAAACATATATCCATTAGTAACATAGCTTTTAAAACATGTCACATATGGAAGAGGACCACGTGATAATAAGAGCAAATCTTTTATTTTCTTACTCTTATCGTGCTTGTGCAATTCTACAACCTATAAAATTTAGGTAGAGTGTTTAGAAAATATTATTCATAAATTGATTTAAGATATACAAAGGCTTAACTACTCACTTTTAATTTTAATCAACTAACGAATCGTCTATTCCATTCAATCTCTGAATAATTTTTGGATGTATCAATTGAAATTCGTGAAAATTCTCTGCAAATAATTTGCAGTATAACATGTCATTTTATGTAAGGCTATGGAAAATATAAAAGTAACTTATTAGAATGAGCCATTACTTACTCGAGAAATGGTTGAATTTCATCACAGTTATTCAAAATATAAAAATGTGCAAGCTCAAATTCACTTGAATCAAGATTGACTAGTTTGTCACCCCTCAAACTTTTTCCAGGTTGAGAAAAAATTTCTAAACCTCCATCAGATTCAATAGAACCACCATCATAATTCCTTTCATGGCGATTAAATTTTGTATCCATGGTATGCAAATACCTAAAACATAAGGTCATACGTTCAAATGTTATATCCTTGTGCAATACAACCTTCTGGGCGAGCCATGTTACGAATAAATGATTTTAGAAAGTATAGTCATCTCTCCATCGGATACATCCATCGATATTGTATAGGTCCAGCAATGTTACCTTCATTAGCTAAATGAATTGGCAAGTGGAACAAGATATCAAAAAATGCAGGAATGAAAACCTTTTCTAACTTGCACAAATTGATTAGAATTTGGGCTTCTATTTGCTCTAGCTCGTCTACTCTTAAACATTTTGCTCCAAGTATCTTAAAAAATATTGACAAATCAATAAGTGGTTCAAGTACAGATTTGCAGAGCATACCACGTAAAGCAAGTGAAATTAAATGTTGTAGAATAACATGAAATCATTGCTTTTCAATCCTGAAAATTTTCTATCTTTAAGGTTGACACACTGAGAAATATTTGATGAAAACCCATCCGGGACCTTTAGTTTCTTTAAGAAAGTGAAGAATCTATTCTTTTTTGTAGGAGATAATGTGTAACTTGCAGTAGGTAACTCATATTTATCTCCTTTCTCTATCGGATACAATTCTTTCTTTATGTTCATTGCTTGCAAATCCAATCAAGAATTCAAGGTGTCTTTGGTTTTTCCTTTGACATTTAAGATTGTTCCCAAAATATTATCACAAATATTCTTCTCAATGTGCATCACGTCTATATTATGTCGCAACAATACAGTATTCCAATATGGAAGATCAAAGAAAATACTCTTCTTGTTCAAATTATCACCCCTATTCTTGTGTAATATTTTTATCTTCTTCCTTGGATCCTTTGATTGTGTTAAACCTTCTAAATCACCTACTTGATCAAGTATATCATTACCAGATAACATTTTTGGTGGTAATCTTTGCTCATGTATGACATCAAAGAAATCTATATCTTTCCTCCATTGTGATTAGGAGGAAGAAAGCGTCTATGGTGCATATAACACTCCTTTTGACCTTTTACCAACCTAGTTGAAAGAGTTTCTTCGTTGCAACACGGGCAAGCATATTTTCCCTTGGTACTCCATCTTGACAAATTTCCATATGCTGGAAAATCATTAATGGTCCATAACAAAGCTGCATGTAGCATAAAATTTTGTTTAGCTGACGCATCAAAGGTCTAAACTCCAATTTCCCATAATTCCTTTAATTCATCTATCAAAGGTTGGAGATAAACATCAATTGCATCCCCGGGACAATCAGGACCAGGAATAAGCATCGATAAAATAAAATTTTCTTGCTTCATGCATAACCAAGGTGGCAAATTATAAGAAATACGTACGACAGGTCAAATGCTATATGGAGTTTTCAATTTTTAAATGGTTGAAAACCATCACTAGCAAGTCCAAGTTGAACATTACGAAGCTCAGTACCAAAATATGGATGAAGTTCATCAAGTCTCTTCCATGCAACTGAATCAGTTGGGTGCCTCATTATTCCATCATCAACTCTTTCATCATGATGCCATCTCATCAAAGAAGATGTTTTTTAAGACATAAACAATCTCTGAAGTCTTGGCTTTAGAGGAAATAACATAAAGTCTTGCATGGTATGTTTTTACCACGTTTAGATTGTGTTTCCCCATTGCGTTGTTTCTCCTTCCATCTAGATGAACCACACACTTTACAAAATTCGAGAATCTTATCATCCTTCCAGTATAACATGCAATTGTTCTTACACGCATCATAAGAAAGTCCAAGATTCCGAATTACCTTCTTTGCCTCGTAATATGAATCTGGCAAGTTTGATCCATCAGGCAATAAATCTTCCTTTAGCATCTTCGACAACATTGTGAATGAAGCATTACTCCATTGGCCAATAGTTTTAATATGAAGTAGCTTAATCAAAGTTTTCTTCTATATAATGATTGTTCATAATAATTTAATAGGCCGTAGAATCGTTTCACTTCAGGATTTGGTTCCGCCTCAACAAAATCATCACTGTTAGTATTCATATTCTCTTTAGTAAAATCGGGGTGTAAATTCCTTAAGAGCTCTTGCATTTCATCCTCATCGTCATCATTTTCAATGATATTTTCCTCTACGAATTCAGAATCCACCTCTTCCTCACCTAACCTCTCCCCATGATGATACCAAAAAGTATAACCCTGAAATATTCCATACACTAATAGACGTGACCTAACCATCTCATGAGTTTTGGAAGATGCATTACAACACCTGATGTAGGGACAACATATTTCTTGTGTTTCTCCCAATTTTGTAAAAGCATAATCCAAAAATTTCTCCACACCAATGATGTAAGCATTATCAAGTCTATCTTGAACAAGTTGCATCCATTCCTTATTATATGTCATAATCTTCATTCACCAAAAGATTTTATAAATACACCAACATAAGTAAGAACTAACCATTTATTGTTCAAAAGTTGAAGAAGACCTTCCGAAAGATTCTAGGTAAGTTTCAGAAAATAAAATTATGTAATTTTTAATTATTTATTTGTATAGTGATTGCTCCGATTATAAATGTATACTTCGTTTATGTATATTTACAGAATTAGATAAGTATTATGTCTTATTGGGGAAGGGGTGCTTTTTTTTTTAGCTTAGAAGATCTTTTAAGTTGACCAAAATATTTTATCTTTTTGCCCTTAATTCTGCTGCTGCTGCTGCTGCTGCTGCNTTTTTTATTATTATTATTAGTTATTTTATTACTCTTTATTATTATTATTATTATATTATTACTAGATATTATTATTAATAATATTTTATTATTTTTATTATTATTAATTATTTTATTATTCTTTATTATTAATATAGCTGCTGCTGTAAATATTAGTATTATTAATATTTTTTTACTTTTTTATTATTATTACTGCTGCTGCTGCTGTAAATATTAGTATTATTAATATTTTTTTATTTTATTATTATTATTATTAGTTATTTTATTACTCTTTATTATTATTATTATTATATTATTACTATATATTATTATTAATAATATTTTATTATTTTTATTATTATTAATTATTTTATTATTCTTTATTATTAATATATATTATATATTATTATATATTTTTATATATTATTAATAATTATATTATTATTATTTTCATATTATATTATTATTATTATTTATTATTATTTATTATTTTCATATTATTTAGTATTATTATTATTATTATTATTTAATATTATTATTATTTACTATTAATATTTAATATATTATTATTATTATTATTTATTATTAATATTTTACATATTATTATTATTATTATTTATTTTATTATTTTTTATTATTATTTATTTTATTATTTATTATTATTATTCTTATTATTATTATTTTTATATTGTTATATTATTATTATTCTTTATTATTATTATTTTTATTTAATTATTTTTATTGTTATTATTATTTTTTATTATTTTTATTATTATTATAGATATATATTTTTATTATATGTTGTTATTAATATTTTATTATTATTATTATTATTATTGTTATTATTATTTATTTTATTATTCTTTATTATTATTATATATTACTATTATTATTATTATTATTATTTATTGTTTATTTTATTATTCTTTATTATTATTCAAGTTGTCATGTTATATATCCTAATTTATATGATTGGGTCAAACAAAACAAAAACTATTGTTCAACAGTAACGACAAAAGGCTCTATTTCTTCTTTTAATATGTGTGATTGTTGAATAAATTCTCAACTTTTATGAATTTTCCTATTAAATGCATAATAATTAACAAAAGAAGATTCGGTAAATATCATTTTATTATTATATAGTCGCAACTAAACACATAAGGACCATGGAAAATACTTCATCATCTATTAGCTATAGTAGTAGGTTAGCAAATAACATGTAAAGCAACAACTTAGCAGGTAAAGCAACAGCTTAACACCTAACAAAAGTTGCTAGCAACAATTAAGTCAACAACATTCCAGGTGCAACAACATTTTTTTATCATATTCTAAAGCAGGCCAACAATATTTTGTATACTTTATTTTAAAAAAACACATAGCACTTTGTAGGCACTAATAGAAGATATCACGTTATGATAATAATACAAGTTTCAATAGTCAATTGGCTCAGAATACAAAGAAATAAAGGATACGCATTACGCAATATATTCATTAACAATTTCATATTCCTTCTATTACAAGGCCTCCAACTACAATATCCATAAATGGCATTAACCTATATATACTCATTAACAATTTCATATTCACACTAAAAAGACCCCATTTTGATGTTTCCTCTTAATCCTATGACACAACAAGCACCATGATCTCTAAGTTGTCAACCAAAGTAGGTGAAAAAACAATTCAGCAAGACACTAACATGGAAAGGAAAAATCATAAAGGAACACACAGGCCTGCGAAAAAACTTGTACTTACTCTTTGGTGGAAGAACTCTGGCAGGGACCTCAGACGACAATTTAACAGCCAGTACTGCAGTTGATTTGTGAGAAAGACAAGGGGGCAGCCTTTTAAAACTCTAGGACCCCAATTCTCTCCCAATATCGTTAATTGAACTAAGAAAATCCATATAACCACTGATATTGTGATCCTTATCATCCATAACTTCATTCTAGACTTGGATGACATAGAACATTTTAGTTCTTCCAAACGACTTTCTGCTAAAGTTGTTTCTTTTAGCCCCATTATGCCCAACTTCTTCCACCCCTTGGCATTAACTACTTTCTTAGCACATTTCCGCAAAATATTACACTATTGAACTCACAACTTGTATTTCTTGTTTGTTTTCCTCACTCACTCATCACAAACAATCAATATACCACACACAACAAGCAAGAACAAAAAATCAATATGAAACCCATTACTGGGAAAAACAAAAAAAGAACGAAAAAAACCCATATGAAACCCATTACTGGAAAAAACCTAAAATTGAACAAAATCAAGCATTCCACAAAGCAATTGATAGTTCTAATAATAAAAATCATACCTTTAAGAGATTGAAACACCAAGATAGGGTCTGAATAATGTCAAGCGAAGCAAAGCCACAACAAATTGTAAGAAGAGAAAGGTGATTTTTTTGTTCTGCAATCAAACAATAGAGATGCAGATCATCTTTTTATAACGTTTAGCAGAGAAACGTGGGTTACGAATATGCTAATTTTCCTCTAACAAACCTTGGAGAGACTCACCTAATTAGATCTCTTCTTAGCTGATTTTGTTCAAAAATAACATGGGAGAGAAGGTGGTTACGGAATTTCCTCCAACAATTGATGATTTTTCTCTAACAATCTCTCCATTAGTAGATGCTGAGAAAATTTAGGTTTTGTTTTTTCACTGATAGAGAGAAAACGATGGTAATGAGGTTTAAGCGCAGTAGTACACTATTTTTCTTTTTTGAACAATGTGTGTATTGGAAAAAATAAATAAATCAAATAAATTAAAATTTCAATATCATTTTTAATGTATAAATAATTAATTAATAACTTGATATAAATACTCTTAACATATGGATATTATTTAATTTCTTTGAAGAAGTGGGAGAATGATACGTGTGTGATGGAAATATAAAGAAACAAAACCAATTAAAATTCCATTACCTTTTTTAATATATAAATAATTAATAACTTGATATAAATACTATTAACATATGGATATTATACTAACCCTAATTATATTAAATTAAGAATGGACCTTTAACGACCAGAAAAATAATGTGTTTTAATATATAAGTAATTAATAACTTGATATAAAGACTCTTAATATATGGATATTATACTAACTCTAATTATATTAAATTAAGAATGGACCTTTAACGACCGGAAAAAAAATGTTATCGCTATAAATACACTTTTAATGACCGGATTAATATCCCCTCGTTAAGATTTGGTCACTAAAAGTACACTTTCTTGTAGTGTAAGGAGGGATTGAAATGGGATTCGTATCCGGTAACAAGTCAATACCAAAGTCTATTTCCCTCTCTGGAGGAATTTCGGGCAAGTCATCAGGAAAAACTTCTGGAAAGTCCTTCACTACGAGGACCGACTCTATAGGAGGAATGTCGAACTCAAGATCTTTGACTCTCATAATATGGTAAAGACACCCCTTAGAGATAATTTTACAAGCTTTTAAACATGAAATGATACGACCTCTAGAAATTGAGTTACCCCTCTTCCAATCTAAGACGGGTTCATTAGAAAAATTGAACTTAACCAATCCTGTTCGACAATCTATGGAAGCGAAACAAGCATGCAAACAATCCGTTCCCAAAATAACATTAAAATCAACCATATCAAGCTCTAAAAACATCCACCTTGTAACTATATTGGACAAAGATATAGAACAACTCCTAAAGACTCTTCTAGACACAACGGAGTCACCCACCGGGGTTGTAACCAAAAATGGTTCAATCAAAATATCGGGTAGAACATCTAACTTTTTAGCTACTAGAGGAATTACAAATGATAATGTAGTACCGAGATCAAGTAAAGCATAAAATCAATAAAGAAGACTTGTAACATACTGGTGACCACATCAGGAGATTCTTCTTGCTCACCCCTAGAGCGGAGAGTATAAAAGTGGTTCCTCTTTGGAGCATCGAAACTAGGACCACTTGACTGAGCTTGACCTTTCCCCTTCTCTTGACTCATCACATTAGGACAATCTCTAACCTTATGTCCCTCTTTTCCACAACCAAAGCAATTTCCCGTTCCCACCAAGCATTCACCCCTATGTTTCTAACCACACTTTGCACTAGTAGGTTTGTCACTTGGTGAATTTCCACTTTTTTCCTTTTGGAACTAAGGTTAAGACACCCTATCCTTCTTTGCCTTAGGGAAATTTGAAGGAACTAGGTTGCAAAAACCCTCTTCTTGAACCTAGGCTTGTCTTGAATTTCAATCCTACCCTTGGAAGTACCTCCCTCATAAGACTTGGACCTCTTAAACTCCCTATTCTTCCTCTTGAGTCTAGTTTCCTCAACTTGTTGTGCATGAACCATCAACCAAGAGGTATCCATATTGTCATGTAGCATCGCCAAACGACACTCTTTAACTAATTTATCGGACACTCCCGTCACAAAGCGACTCATCTCATCCCTAGGATTAGATACCATAAAAGGACAATACTTGCACAATTAAGTGAACTTCAAGAAGTACTCTTACACACTCATACCTCCTTGACAGAGGTTGATGAACTTTTCCACTTTCACCTCTCTTTTCTCCATGGTAAAGAACCGATCAAGGAAAGCTCTTCAAAAACCTCACAAGTTATAGGACCCACTCTTAAGGCCCTATTGTCTCTCCATTGGGTGTACCATGTTTGAGCTACGTCCTTGAGTTGATAGGAAGCTAGTTCGTCCTTTTCATTCGAAGTCAACCCATAGCATAAAGAATCTTGTAGACCTCATCAATAAAGTCTTGGGGGTCTTCATTCACTTTCTATCCATAGAACATCAGAGGGTTCATACTCGTGAAGTCCCTCAAGTGGGAAGCCATGGTACTAGCATTTGGTTGAACACGGAGTCCAACCTTCCTATTTGCTTGAGCCGTATGGCTTGAGCTTGAGTGGATACCGCTTGATCTTGGGTAGTCATAGCTTGAGACAAAGTCACAAATGCCGACCTTATCTCTCATCTTTCATAGGTTAAGGAATGACCGGAGCTTGGTCTTTTAGAGGCACTTGATTATCTTGTGGAGGAGCTTGGTTCTCTAGGGGAGGAACTCCCGCATTAGTCAAATTTTCCTCCACTCTCCTAGTAGTCGTCCTTCTAGTATTCATCTCATATATCTACAAGAAAAGGATTAGAAGAAAAGGGACACACAGGGTTACCACTCATGAGGCACGACTTTCAAGATTACCAATAAGTGAGAATTCCTAAGCATACAATACTCTCTCATTCATAAGGGTGGCGCGCTTCACACTCATTAACAAGACTCTACGTAGACGTGGTTTAGTGAGACATCAATCCTAAGATTACTTTAACCTCATGTTCTGATACCAAGTCTGTCACGACCGGGGAGCACCCTCTAGATGTAACCGGCGTTGTCGTCCTCGAAGAGGACTAAGACTAGCCTCTTAGCATTCGTCATAACACTTCATAGGTTAAAAATGCAAAAATATTAAAACTTTTATATATTGAGGTTTACATAGACCTATCGCATACTACTTATGGAGTTTACTTGGACTCCTCGCATAGGAAGCTTACATAGGCTTCTCGTTTAGACAATATACATAACATATAAGAATTTAGTCTATAATACAGTCTCACGTTTAAACCATCTAAATTGAATAGAACATTCGGGCATAGCCCTTAATACAATTAATAATTGTCACTTTGGGCAGACAACAATGTCTTCAACAATAAGAGAGAAAAAAATGTCTTTAGACTATAGAAAATCTGACTAAGCTAGATAGAAGGAACCATCCTCGAACATTGAGGACCTACCAAAACATGGAGAAAAGTCCAAGTCTTCTTGCAATCGACCTTGATACCTCAATGGCCCGAACCTGCATATTTGTAGAAATATAAAGAATATGGGTTAGTACAACCACTTTTACTAAGTAAGGATATATGCATATAAGCCATTTGAAATCATGCTAAAGAGGACCTCTTGTTCAAGTCATGCTGAGTCACTTTTGAAAGCCTTAATGCACAAATAAGAGCACACGTAAGATAATAACCACATATTCATTAAAACAAGTCCATATGCAACACAAGACCAACATCATCAATAAAATCAAGGAAACATGTATACTATCAACATAAGGTCATATCAACATGAATCATAGAATATCAAGATCACATAACCATAGTAACTCTAACATAATGTCATAATAACAAAGCATGTACAAGAATTCATATCATCATAGATTATAAGACCCTTACCTACAATCTCATCCCAAGCATAGAAGTGAAATACTCATGTGAAGTCCCATAACCCCACCTAATCAAGTAAACAAGGAAAGAGATCATAAGTAGTGTCCTACTTCATATAACATAACATCATAAGTAGCCATCCTCATATATAGCAATATAGACCAATAGCATGTTCATAAATGAAACCAACATCATATAGGATCATCAACATGTAAATTCATCATATACATTGAATTCATATCATAAGTACATAAGAACAACCTCCTAGGACGTCCCTCAAGGCAAACTAGTGCAATATATAGGTAGAGTCCCATACCCCTACCTACACTAAGTATAACCCCTTAAGTCACCCTAGTTAGTGTTCACTTTATTTACTTTCATTTTACTTTTGGGAACAATCGCCTTAACAGACAATAGACCATGTGATCTAAACATGAAATCCGGTGACATGAAACCCTACACCGAAAGAAGATGGTCTACTCGCCAAGGTAGGACAAAATAAAATAACATAGCATTATAGGTGGATCCACTAGCTAGTATTCCTATGGAGACAACATAGTTAAGGAACTAGGAAATATGTCTTAAACCATCTACATGCCCATTAGAAATTGGATCCCTCATCTCATGAAAATGTTTGGTGAATCTCCCTTCTAGGTGAAGTCAACACCTCTCATTGTCAAGTTCACTCGGTGCTAAGCTAAAGTCCCTTTTTGAAATGTCATTAAGTCATTCATTAACAATCATAGCTTAATTTAGGTTATAGGAGACTAACCCCCTTTTATAGCATATCATTTAGCTCATTAGGCATAGGAAGAGAACTTCCTTTCATCACACAACCATCATTAGTGAGATCAACTTATCATCATCTTATCTTCTAAGGCACACAAGAGAAATCATCTTCAAACTTGCATTAACATAGCCTCAACATGATCTCACATTGAACATAATCATCTCATGCCATTATCATAGTCATCATATCATATCTTCCTAATTTAACCACATATAATACATAAATTGCATAACATCATCACCAATTACAATCCAAAAATATTGAAGCAAAAAGTTCAAGATTACAAGACTTACCAAATAGACTCCATAGCCTTCATCAAGAATCTTACCCTAAATTTATCACAAGTATCCAATAATTCACTCATCATCATCATAATATAGTGAATTAAGCAATAACATAACCAATTCTAACAACTCAAATCATCTACAAGTTCACTTCATAGCTAGGGTTAGGGAAAAGGAGTCATCGTGAATTCTTCAGGAAATAGATTCAATCCCAATAATACATGACCCTAGGCAGTCCGTAAATGAAATAGAATAGTTAAAACAAGTCTAACAATCAATACATTCATCAATTCCCATTAATTCATAAGATTGAAGATTTAGGGAAATTGGGGTGAAGGACATGATCCACATGAAAATATCATTAATCAACATCAATTACTCAACAATCTACATTTAATTAGCCATAGGTCATCACAATTAATCATCAATTTCAAGTTTAGAAGAAAACCTATTTGTAGAAGAAAACCCTTGGAAATGGGTGATTTAGAAATCAACTTTTAATGAACCTCTTGGGAAAAGGAAACACAAGAGTGAAGAATCCATACTTTATAGAGACATAATCCACGAAATTTGAGTAGAAACTTAGAAATTTTGGTCTTCTTGTTCAAGCTTCTTGGTTCCTTCAAAGAAGAGTGAATAGAGAGAGAAAGTAGAGAGAGGTGAGAGCTTTGGATTTTGATTTTGGGATTTGATTGGAGAGAGTTAATGTAAGGTAAAATTGATTTAAAAATCAATATATAAACCTCCCCTAAAATATCCAAATGACCCCTCACTTAAGTTTACCTTTTAATGAAGTCAAACTTGAATTATAAATTTTAGATTTTCATCGGGAAACAAGTCCGAGTCGCCGAGCTGTTCCCGCAAGATTTTCTAAATTAATTTTGAGATAGTGGATTCCTGTATGTGTCCACGATGAGAACCAAGATTTTTGGTCCTTGGAAGACCATGTCGAAGACACGGACACATTTTTGCCAAGTGCAATTTGCTGCTGCCTTTGGTAGCTTGCTTGGCCAAGGGTGGGGTCCCTTCAAGGACCCCTAGGGCGGTCCTTAGGAGGTCGTATTTGGAAGTTTTCACCCTATATACATATTTTTACCTATTTAAAGTATTTCTACAACTTTTAGACCTCATACAACACTTCCAAACCTTCACGAAACCTAAGGACGCTTACTAGTTCAATTGCACAAGTTTCCGGACATCTTGGTCGTCCCTCGACATTTAGGCTCTAATAATTCCTACTTGGTTTCAATACATTATTTTAGGCTTTGAAACAGTGTTTTAGATTTTAGTTCATCATGTGAAGCTCTAGATTAGGTCATGGACTTTCGTTGTGTTACAAAAGTTTTTCGACTCAACTTTGTGCTAGGTGTTTCTTGTAACCTTAATTAGGTGTATAAACATCGGTCCATATCTAGAAAGGATTGGAAAACACTAAAAATTACTCGTATTAAGATCCAACATTTATTCTACCAAAGGGTTTACGGTTCATGGACTTTTGTTCGAACCGTAGATGGACTTCTATAGATGACTTGCTCAATCATATGAAGCTTACTGGGTTGTTTCAAGACTTGGGTTTTATGGGGCCTTTCTACGAAATGTAGAAGTTTCTATGAGTTGTAGTATGATCCTAAAACTTATACCTTAAAACGCTTTTCAGAGCATAGTTCTACGAACCCACCTATGGTTTGTATGAATCTACCTATGGTTTGTAGATAGTTCTACGAGAAGAAGATTTTTTCTGTGGCATCAATCTAAAGAAATTTTTTTTAAATTTGATTTGAGTTGGAATTTCGGGGTGTTACATCTATAAAATCATCTCTAATGTTCTTTTTTTTTTATCAAACTCAAGAAGTTATTACATGAGATTGTCTCTACTTTGCAGAATGTCTTTTGTGGAGGGTAGACAATTTATAGATGTAATGCTAGTAGCAAACATAGTGGTTGATTCAGGGAGATAGTAAGGTGTGTTGTGCAAACTTGATTTTAAAAGGGCATGTGATCATGCGAATCGGAAAGTCCTAGAAATCACTATGCTTCAAATGGAATTTGGGGAGACGAGGAGGAAATGAATTTACTTTTGCATTGCCTCGAAGAAAGATTTTTATGTTGGTGAATAGTAACCCATGTGTATTTCTTTGGAGTTTGAGGGGTTTAAGACAAGGATATCCCTTATCACCGATATTGTTTATTTTAGTTGTGGAAGTGTTAAATAGTATGATGAATAGAGCTATTTTAGGGGGTTACTTCATGGGTTTTAGTGTTGCGGTTATAGGATTAGGGACAAGCAAAAATAATCCAACTAAGTCTCAGTTGCATCACAGAAAATCAAGATATCATTCGCAAATAACAAATGAGACACTAAGACTATTCCCAGATTTAAACTTAATACTGAAACGCATCAAGGAACCCCCAAAAACAGCTTTATCCATCATCCTATTTTACATTTTCAAAACTAAAATAAACAACATTATTGATAAGGGATCCCCTTGTATTTAATCCCTAAAACTCCCAAAAAACCACATTGGTCACCATTCACCCAACATAAAAAGCCCCAGCGAAGAGATGCAAAAAATAAATCTATTTCCTCCTCTTCTCCCCAAATCCAATTTGAAGCGTAATAGAATCTACGACTTTACGTTTCACATGATCATAAACCATTTCAAGATCAAGTTTGAAAAACACACGTGTCTCCCTAAATTCCCTACTTCATTTTTCACCAGCACTACATCTAGATCAGTCTAACTTCCACATAAACATTTTACGTAGTACAAACAGTCTTTTGTAACAAATTCCTGAGTTAATGGAAAGCAACTTAGAGATTATAGTATAGATACTTCCCACAAGATTAATAGGTGTATATTCCCTCATACTTCTAGTTTTATACTTTTTAGGGATGATGACAGTTGATATTTCTATTTTATTCAAATAAGGCACAATGTCACAGTGACTGGAAAATAAGAATCAATTGATTTAATAAAATTAAAAAAAATTCAAAAAAAATAACCCTAAATTCTAAACCAGACTTAGTAAAAGTAGTAATGGATTAATATGAATCATTATAAATGAAATAAATAATAAATTAAAACAAAATCGGTCTTATATACATGGGAAAACTTAAAAATCGACGGTAATTACTTCATAGTCTAATTTTAACATACAAAGTAAATGAACTTTATATTTTCCATCTTTTAAAATGAGGAGGACTCAAAAATCGACGAAGTGAGTTTTTTTCATTGGCCAACTTTAACCATCTCTATTTAATGTAAATTACAATAGAAATAACCATGACTATTTTAAGAAATATATAATGGCAACAAATATCAATAATTAATGAGCCACTCATAGTTAAAGTCAAAACAAAATGCTTAAAATAACAATGGAGCAAAACTTCACTCGAGAAAAACCAAAAGTTGAATAATAACAACAACAATAGAGTAAATAAATTGATTTGTACAAAAAATAAAAAGGAGAAGAGCACTACCTCACTATAGTAGTCTCACCTGATTTATCTTCGCGACTACTGGTTGTTGTCCACCGGAGTTAGAGTCACCACAACAATTCAATTTTTGTTCAACAGAGTTGGAGCCATACCGGAGATGGAGTTTAGAGCTTTGAGCTCATTGTTTGTACAGATTTGAGCTCACTCATAACCTGCAAAAAACAAACAAAATATCAAAAAGGGGTGGCAGTCATCGGGCTCTGAAGCTTCGTGGAGATGGCATTGTTGCTATTGGATGTTGTTTTTTAACTGGAATGGTTGGGTTTTGATATGGTTTTTCCAGAGAAGAAAAGTGAGCAGGCAGTGAGGTGGGATGGAGGAAATCTGGTGGTTTGGTGGCGGAAATGGAAGGGGAAAGTGAAGTTTTAGGGTTTCAGAAGGTGGGTGGCGGCGGCTGGAAAATTTGGAAATGAGAGAGGAAATCTTTTTTAGGGTTTTTGTCAATTTAGGAAAATTGTATGTATCCACTACCACCTTTATTTTTGGACAAAGTAAGGTCTTAAATAGGAAATTTTAAAAACCACTTTTGTACAATACAATGGGCTCAAAAATATGTGGTCAAAACCATTTGTTAATATAAAAAAGGCCAAATGACATGGGAGGTCCTTGTACTTGACTCTGTTTGTCGGTTAGACACTTATACTCATGATTTTGTCAACTGAACCTTAAATTCATTAAACCATGATATTTTGAACTCTTTTCTCATTTGATATGTGCACGTGTAGCACAATCATTTACACGTAAAATTCCATGTCATTTTGTAGGATTCCATGTCATTTTTAATAATACATAAGAAATTAAATATTTATTAAAAAAATATATTCTGAAAATTTTCATTATTATGTTCTTCAACATTTGCTCACAAATCACAATTGAGGACGAAATTCATGCCAAACAGGTGTAATTCTTCCTACTTTATTGAATTTTTGCACTTAAAATTGACAAATACAAACTCAATAATTTTTCATCATAAATTAACAAAACCTTTTTGTTATTCTTCAAGCTTATTCATGAAAAGTTTTCAATTTGTCAATGTTCATCATCATTCTTCACATTATCTCATATAAGATTCGAAAAATAGTTATAAAAATTGAAGTTTTGAAAATTAAAATCTAGCAGAAGAGCTTAAGTGGTATGATTTGCGGCAAAGAGAAAAATTGTAAGGAAGCATTTAGGAATGGATATTGTTGGTTGGGTGGGGGTAGTGGTGGAGACTGGCGTTAAGTTGAAGAAGAAGAAGTAGGTGGTGGTTGTGGTTTCACAGAAGGAGGAGAAGGTGGGTTGAATGGTTTGGGTAGAAGAAAACTGAGAAATTTGATGGAGAGGGTTTTGGGTAAGGGTGCTCAAAACCATCGGTTGATAAAAATTATTTTTAATATAAAATATAATGTTTACTCGCCTTAAGTGGTATGTGGTTCACCATATGCAACCCTCCTCAGAAAAGCCCAGAAAATATATTCTAAGTCCTGACACACGCCAGGACATATGGATCGAATGTCAGACCACGGTCCGCGGTCGAAGGTCGTAGGTCAGAGCCTCATATTTCATCCCCAAACGCCAATCGATGGTTGACCAACATGGACCGTCGGTTCATTCACAGTCCGTCGATCTGGTTCGTCGGTGGCCCCTAACAGCTTTTAAGCCAGGGGTGATTTGGTTTTTTCCTTATGCGTTGGATCCTAAACTACATTGTTTAGCCCTTAAACTACGTGATTTTGGTCAGTTTTTTAGCCTAGTAAACTAATTAGAACCTACCCTAGTCAATTCTTTCTCAGAATAATCGATCAAACTTAAAACCAGAGTGGAGAAAGAGTCGACCAAAGCTTTCCTAGACGCAACAATTTTTTCATTAATTCCAGCCCGAAATCAAAAGATTTCTCCATGCAATTGTCACCAAGTATGCAGGATTTCACTAGTGGGTTCCTTTCACCCATTAGGTCCCTAGATTTCAGTTAGATTCTTGATTACCTTATTATTATCTAGACCTAGGGTTTCTTGAATGTTAGAAAGTGTTGGGTTTTAGTTGTTATAATTATCTGAATCAGAATTTCATGAATTTAGTATCGTTTGTGTAATTCTTTCATGAATTCAAAACCTTAGTTGTGTACATTCTTTTAGTTCATAAATTACACATGTTAGGTCACTTATTTCAAATATACATATATGCCTCAGTTTTTAAATGTTTCATTATCAGTATATCAATGTTGCATTCTCAGTTTGCGTATCAGTATTTTGAGTTATCCAGTATTACAAAAATTTAGTCATAAATTGTTAATTACCTAATTAAATTAAGAGTAGATTAAACTGAGTAGACTAGGGTCAGTCACCCTCAAGTCTTAGAACTACGTGACCAGTAAGTTAAGTCTGCTTTTTTGGGAATCACATTGTAGTGATCACGTCAGTCATGCATCTTTACATTTGACAGGGCATATTGGGTCTTCTCAATGGGGTGTATACATCGGAATCCACATTTAGCTCATGTGATTTTATGTCGATTATTAGTAGCTTTCATAGTCCAATCAGATTCTATTGTATTGACCATATCATCAGTTATAGATCCGATTTTAGTTTCAACATGTTGTAAACTCGATCATTGCATTCAGTTCAATTCATGTTCATTGTAGCTCTATATCTTCACCATGGTCATCTTATATCATTGTTCAGTATTTATGCTTTGGTTCAGTTATGTTTATTGTTAAGTTTTATTCTATCATGCATGCTCAGTACCTTCAAGTACTTATGGATACTCTGCGCTACATCTCTCATGATGTAGGTTCAGGTTCTCAGCTTCCCGATCACGGACAGATCGGTTCCTGATTTTCAGTTCAGCAGCATCAGTGGTGAGTCCTCATTCTTCGAGGACGAGTGACATGATTATCTTCCTTTGCTTTTAGCTTTAGTTTCAGTTTTGCTAGATTTAGTTCGGGCATGTCCCAGCACCTCTAGTTAGTTAGAGGTTATTTTCAAACATAGTTAGATTAAGTTTTAGTGTTTGAGTTTGACTTTTCAGTTGTTGTTAAACTCTCAGTTTTCATATATTCAGATTTAATGATGGGTATTCCTTATAATTATTCAGATTATCTCGTGATTATCTTCCACACAATATTTATTAATTCAATTTATCTTCTCATAGATTTTTAGTTGTATTATGATATGTTAGCTCAGGGTTAGCTTGTGATCACTCGTGATCCTAGGTCCCGTGACTGTGTCCTGGGGCAATTTTGGAGCGTGTCAAACTTGATATCAGAGTCTTAGGTAAATAACAACTAGCTTTAAAAATACTTTGTGTAATTCACACATGAAAAAATCACAAATACAATTATGACATGTCCAAATTTTTAATTTTAAAAAATGAAAAATTATTTTCAGCCTTTAATAATCTAGAAAATATAGATTGAAAAAAGAATAAAAATGAAAATTTCTCCCCCCCCCCCCAAAACCTAACTCATTGCCCTTACTTCGTTATTTTCTTCCCTGTCCTTCCACCATCGATTCCTCAACGATAACAAAAAAAATATCTCCCACCCCAATATACCATCCTAATCTTTTACTTTTTTTTCTTCCCCTGTCACCCATTGTATCTATTCTTCATGTGATCATTGAGATTTTTGTGAAAATAATCGATGTGGATAAATTATTTTAAAATCGACGATGAAGAGAAATTAAAAATATATCATTTTTAACAAGTTTAATGAATGGTGATGGTTACTTCATCGGAGTTACTGAAAATATAGATGCATGAATGTCGGCTAACTGGTCCGATTCTTTTTCTTCTTCTTGCAAATTCAATTAGTTTGTTTATAACGAAAAATGAAAAAAAAATAAAAATAAAAAGAACAAAATAAAAGGCAGAGAATTTGAAGTCTTTAAAATGGTGGGTTGAAGAAGAAGAGGAGGACTTGTACATGGGTGTGGGCTTATTTTCTTTTATAAATGAAGAGATAAATGTTTAATTAAATGAGTTTTTGGTTATTTAATTGAAACATGTAAAGTGTCAAAAGATAAGCACTAATATATTTTTAAAATTTTTCAAAAAAAAAGTTTTTTCACGCGCACAACAGTACAACAATGAGTTACATTTATTTTGTCACATCAGCATTTTGTGTTTAATAGGTATATGTTTTGAACAATTTAGGTGTTCAATAGATACGAGTCCTAGTTGAGGTTCCAAGTGAATTTTTGGCGAACAACTTGAAGGGACCGTAGATGACTTAAGCCAGAATCAAAACTAACAGATAAAAATTAGGAAAAATAATTTGATAAGCTGCTAATTGAATACTCTCTTTGGTTCATATCAAATGAATTGTTGGGAGTTTTGTCGTGATTTTTTTCGTAGATCAAGAGAATTGTTGAGAGGCTTTTCTATATTTACCTTTTCTTTTATTGAAATTCTTAATTATTTTACAAAATAATTTAGAAATAATCAAAAGAATAAATTCTTAACTATTTTACAAAATAATTTAGAAATAATCAAAAGAATAAAAGTGAAAAGTCACCTTTAAGTATATCTTTAAATGTAATTTCTTAGTATTATTAATTCAAGACTAGAAATAGAAAGATAGAGACTATTCTTGTTCCTTTGCTTCTTTTTTTTTTTGGAAAAACAAATGTGCGCTACAACAAGAAACAAACTCTGGACCTAAAACACTCAACTGAGCAAGCTTACCGCTGGACCAACACCACTCATTGTGTTAGAGTGTGTTCATTTATCTATATATTCAAATAATAAAGAATATTTTGCCCATATACATCGTTTAATTTTATGGCAATGGGTTGACCACCCTTACTGATTTGTAGCTCCGCCTCTGGTTACAAACATTAACCTAAACCATATTTCTCAGCTTTGGGGTGCTAACCCTTGTTTATAGATATGCATAAATAAGTTGAATTCACTTCACATATTATATAGTGGCAGAGCAAAAATTTTCATAAAGAATGTCTAAGAATTGTATAGGTAAAAAGAAATTTAACGAATGAGTGCTATAAAATTATGTAAATCGAACTATGTAACATAAATAATTACTATTAAAAAATATACCAAAACTTTTAAAATTAAACTACATAATATTTAGCTTGGATTCATGTTTATTTAATAGAAAGTGAATCGACAAAAAATTCGATTTAGAATGAAATCACATTTATACTTAAAGATTTCACCACATATCAAAATTAAAGAGTATAATCAAATGAGGGTTTTTAAAAGAAAGTTTATATGAAGCCTTTTTCACTTTTAATAGTTTTATAGAAAAAAAATAGGATTTTTTGATCGATTTTAAACTAAATAATTAATTTAGAACTTAATGAAAATAAAAAGAATCAAAAGCCAATTGGATTAAAAATTTAATTGGCTATTAAACTTTTTTTCCTTGAAATTTTAAGTTGTAGGTCTCTATTTAAGATTATTTTAATAGATAATATTAGTTTTGCATTATTGCAAGATGGTGTTCACCTAACCTTTGTCTAGGCGCTAAAATTTAATGGGCTAAGAACATTCGTTATTTCAAGTGTGTCCAAAACTTCTTATTTAACCATTTAAAATATAATTTTATTTATATATATGATATAATTTTTTTCGACGAAGGGTGCTCGCCTGGACACGCTAGGCTATGCCCCTGGGCATATACTGATCATTCTTAATAATAACTCGTATATTTGAGAAAATTATTAAACGATAAATCATTCAATTATTAAGTAATGTTATAGAGATCAAGTGCATATATGGGATAACTTATTTCATCATTGTGGTATAAATGGTGGGACAAGTTATCCCAAACATAATAACCAAACAGACACAAAATTTATTTCATCGCTATTTATTTTTATCCCTCTCACCAAACGACCACATAATCTTCCAATTAACTACTATTTAACTTAAGTATCTGAATCACTCTCAGCCTCCTTATGACTTGTCTAAACTATCCATGTAAGTTCAAAATCACCCTCCGAACCTCCAAGAACTTTTAAATCTCAATTTTGAGCTTGTTGACCTCAAATATTGACCTTGGTCAACTATTAAAGTTCCAAATTTCTTAACTTTTGATTTCCTTTTCCAATATGCATCTGATTTCCTTGAAAAATCATTCCACCAATATCTCCGCAAGTTATAAATAGTATTTATTAATTGTATTTTTATTTGTACTAAAAAAGTAATTACCTAGATAATACGTGATCATTATACTATTTAGACTTGAATACTACATAGTAATACATTTGTATATTTTCTCTCCAATTATTTGAAAAAAGAATAGAAAAAGGAGAGACCAAGTAAAGTTTACCAACTTCATGTGATCCTGACATTTGTGCTTGTAAATTTGAACAGGAAGAATCTTCGCCTGCAACATGTTATTTATATAAAGAAAGCATTTGAATTTGATTGAGTGTTGTATTTGACTCAAATTCAGAAAGAAAGTAATAAATTACCAAGTCTCAAAGTCAAGCATTCAGTATGGTAGAGTACCTCTCCGTTCTTATTTAGTTGTTAATTTGTCTATCATTCTACATCTTATTTTCCTTAAGAAATTAGGTAAATTCATCATTATACTCATATTTAGTGTATTTTAAAATAAAATTTTTAATAAATGAACATGATTCATGAATACTTTATTATAATTAATTAAATTCACCAATGAGCATTAATTAATTATTTAGTTTTCCAATATTGGTCTAATATATATTATTAAGGCTTACAACTCTCAAGTGTAAAATTAAAAAAAAAAGTAATTTATATATTGATTTTTTGAAATAACAAGTAACCAACTCGTATAGACGTGTAGCCACATATAGCTCAGGATGGCAAATCAGACGCGCTTTGTTAAAAAATTATATTAAAAAATTGTTTAAAATATATCACATATATATTGAATCTGGGACATTCTTAACAAAATTTCTTACTTGATTACATATAATTAATTGATTGTTGGTACAAATTGTTAGTTTAGCGCGCACACTGGAAGCCTCAAAAATCATTTAAATAACTTATAAAAATAAAATAGGGGCATTCCGGGAATCGAACTCGGGACCTCTCGCACCCGAAGCGAGAATCATACCACTAGACCAAATGCCCACGATGTATATGTATGCTTAAATAATTTATATATATAGTATTAGCTTCTATAACTACCGTTTCAGCATATATTTTTGTGGTTTTGTAACAAGGAATTTTATCTTTATTGCTGAGATAAAGAATATGTAGTTGATCCACATTTAAGTATTATGATTGTTGAAAAGCTTATTATTATGTGTTTGCAAACATAATTATTTTATGGAAAAGAGACAAATATATTTTCGAATTATCGTAAATGCTATCTAAATACCATTCATTATACTTTTAAGACATTGATGTCCTTAACGTCTAAATTTTGAAGTGTATATACCATTTAGACTAATTGAGGGACACATATTACGATCTTAACAATCTATCCAAAATTATATATTAACTTTTATCCATTATTAAAAAATTAACCCGATTAATTAAAATCTTACCCAAATAATTTAAGACCTACACCAAATTATAACCCCAAACCCCCAATAGACTATCTTCTCGTTTGGTTAGAGGTTTTTTTTTTTTTTTAGTTAAATCTCATATTAATTTTGTTATCCTAACTTTATATGATTCTCATCAACAAAGAACTTTGGGGTTTCTCAATTGATGGAATTGAGATTGATATTTTATGGGTTACGAAGTGTCTTCTTGGGCGCCATTGTTAAAGCTTTGTAAAGAGAGCTTGAGATATGTTGGTCGGAGCTGTTGGAACAACATTGAGGGAGAGATGGGTGTGTGGTGGCCGAAGGGCTGCGACCTCGTTGGTTTCGCCAGATTGATGGATGCTGGGTTTGGTAGCAGTTAGAGGTGGCTTTGTTTGTGGAACTTCGTCGGAGAAGATGGAGTCGCAATAGTGGTGTGTGAAAGGTCTATTAAAAAGAACAAACTAGTCTGTGAATTAGGTAGGAGTCCTTTAAGTCTTAAAAATTAGGTAGAGATGACAAATGATATATATTAGGTTAAAGATGTTTTCATCATAGTTTCAAACTTTTAATTGTTACACTTTAGTCTAACAACTCTCGTAGTTATAGGTACAACTTCTTTAGTCGTTCGACAACTTCAATAGTTGTCCAGACAACTAAAAAAATGTTATTAGTTTAATCCTTATTAATATTAAAAATAAAAAAGTAAACAAAAATAAATAGGGTCGCCCACTTGTTCCATTTTTTAATTGGACTTATAAGGTACTTTTAGCTCATTTTTTAGGTGGTCGATGGTGTGTTGTAACTGGTTCGTGCAGTCTTTGGTTGCTGGAACTTGAGAAGAGGGAAATTAGATTTATTGGGTTTGGGTCTTAAAATTATTTGGTTGGGGTATATACATTTCAAAAATTAGACGGTAAGGGTCTCAGATGTCCTAAAGTACGAATGGTTTTATACATATCATTTACGATAGTTCTGGGGTATATATGTCATTTTTCTTATATTTTATTGATAAATAGTGCACGTTCAAATCTGTTCATCTTTTGATTCTTCTCTCTTAAACTTTCTTCGTGATTTGAGAGTCATCGTGACATATTTCTCGAATTAGGATGATATGGACTTGATCTTTGTGATTCAAGGGTTGTTAGTGTCGTATTTCTTCAACTAGGATGATTTAGACTTGATCTCCATGATTAAAGGATCCTTAGTGACGTATTTCTTGAAGTGAAATGATTTGGGCTTGATCACCATGAAAGGATTTGTGTTTGTGGATCTTTTTGAAGTATTTGATAATCAAGAAAAACCCAACATATTTTTTTCTCTTTAGGAATATTTCATGAATTTGCGAAATACTCAAGTTGACTTTTTAATTAAGGGAATATATTATCCTTTATATAGACATGAGTTAGGATTTGAGGTAGAGCAGCTTTAAGAATTCTGACTTAAATCGAACACATCTTGTAGAGTCTCAACTAAAATTAAACGCGTCTTATATTGTCCCACAAAAATTTCATTGTCTACTTTATCGACGTTTATAACTCTTCAAGTTGTAATTTTCATTATTTTTTCTATTATACATGTTGGTATATAATTTTGGGAAAATTGTATATAATAGCAAACTAATAACCTAAAATAAATGGAGTAGCTACAGTTTGATTTAATTGTGCTCCATAGCAAACGTTTGCAAAAAATTGTCAGGCGCCTCTCTCCCAAATATCTCGCTCGCCACTCTCCTCCAATCTCTCGCTCGCTTCCTCACTTTTTATACAAACACAAGTGTATAAAAATTGTTTCTAATTGTATAAAGCAGAGAAAATTGTATAAATACATATATTTTTGTTCCCCTCTCTCCCCTCTTCCAGATGTCGCTCGCCACTCTCCCAAATCTCGCTCGCCACCCTCGTCTTTCTCACTTATACAAACAGAAGCAAAATGTATAAATTGTGTTTTTGTTTGTATAAAGCGTGACAAAATTGTATATACACATGCAAGTACATATATTTTCGTCCTATACACTTATAATTATACAATAAAAATACTCCCCTGCTCAGTTTCTTTTGCATTTCTCTCTTTCTCGTTTTATACAATTTTCAAATTGTATCTAATTTCTCTCTTTTTCATTTTATACAATTCGATTCAATTGTATATTCATTGTCAAGTCTCTTTTGTCTTTCTCTCTTTCTCATTTTATACAAATTCAAATTGTATATAATCGTTCTATACACTTATAATAATACAATTCGTTTTATACACTTTGTTTTTTTACAGTTCTCTGCCCAAATATCTTTCTCTTTCTTGTTTTATAGACTTCGTTTTATACAATTTGCTTCAACTGTATATGTATAGCGAATTATACAGTTTCTATGTTTGCTATGGAGCGCAATTATATAAACTTTGCTATAGCATATAAATATAAATTTTTTATTTGTTATATGTGAAAGTTGCCTTATAATTTTCACACTTCTATAACTTCTTTTTTCTTTTAAAATCCTCTTTGAGGTGGCGAAAGATTTGGGATTGACCCTATCTTATCTATTATCAAACCAAAAATAAATACATAAAAGAGGGAGACATAAATCAAACCTCAGTCATAACTAAGTTGGATAAATTCAACTCCGTACAAGGAAAATCTATACCAAGTTTCCTTGCACCATTCCATTTCATTATAGAGAGACAAGGACTCAACGTCATATTATATATATATATATATATATATATATATATATATATACTACAACTCTATTATAGTATTCTACAAAACTTTCATTGCACAAATTCAATGAAACCTTTAAACTCTATTAACTAATTTTCCATCTCCCACTCTAATTATCTTCTTTATTAGATACGTTAATATGCATTTATGTATGACTTTTTGTTATTCTTTGTATCACTTTATAATATGCACAACTTTAGAGCATTTCATGATTCATTGGTTTATTATTTTTTTCTTAAAAAAATCATTAATTTTTGCTGCTACTTTTCGACAGCCGTTAGTGGTACATAATTTTATTTTTTGGCTCTTTATTAGTAATTAACAGAAATGATTCTCGCTTTAACCCATGATGATAATTAGCAACAATCTCTAACTTTGGAATTATCTTTGAAGGTTTCATATGATGACTTTATCATTCCTTTAATTCGATGTGAGGTTAGTTCTTTAAAAAAAAAATACTTCATATATATAGTTTCTTTTTTATCTACAAAATTTTATTTTGAATGTAGTTCTGCTATTTTCATTTTTTATTTTTTCGATAATTCATTTATTTATGTATTATTTCTCCTAAAAATAGTAAATTTATTGATGTGTTGTTTTGATTTTGATTTATATTTTTTTTTTGCTTCATTACTTTATTTTAAACAAAAGTACTTGACAAGAAGTATGATTACTTTTTATATATTAATAATTGAATATTCTCCTTAGATGAAGAAGTCGAATTCATATTTTTAATTAGAATTTTAATTACAAAATGAAAGGTATAGTTAGTTGTCATTAACGTTTATCTTCTTCTTATTCTCCTAAAATGATTAAAAAACATGCTTATGATTTATGCAATTTTTTTTATTTGGCTTATAATTAATTTAGTTATGTTACTTATATATTTCTATTTTTCCTGCTTATTTTTAATGTTATAACATAAGATTTGTTGTGACGAGCTAGTAATATTTTAAATTTTTTATAGGATTGGAAGTCATGTAAATATCTAAATTACATCTTATCTAAAAGCAAAATTACTTTCCATCACTGGACAACTTAGAGCCTGTTTGGCTCAGCTTAAAAGCTGGTCAAACTGACTTAAAAGCTGGTTTTTGACTTATTTTTCTGTTTGGCAATACTCAAAATAACTTATTTTAAGTTAAAAAAAAACTTAATTTAAGCCAAAAGTTAAAAGCTGTGGTAGGGGTGCTTTTTTTTTTAGCTTATAAGTTGTTTTAAGTTGACCACATTTTTATATTTTTGCCCTTAATATTTTTACACAATCTCCAAATTACCCACATAACCCTAACATCTCTTTCTTCCATTTTTCCCTTTTCACGTTTGACATAGCAACTTCAGCACTTTTATCCAAACACATAACTGCTTATTTTAAAAATAAATTTCAGCACTTTCAAAAGTACTTTTTTAAAGCTGCTTTTATTAAGCCCATCCAAACGGGCCCTTAATTAATTGCCTTTTTCTTAATTATTCTTGGTCACGTTTAATATTTTCATTAAATTACTTTTATTAGTATTAAATTATGGAAGTACAACTGTTGTGCTTGATCTATATTGAATATTTTTTTAAAAGAAAAAATCTATATTAAATATTATTTTAATTGTAACAAGAATCACAAAGAAGCCTTCGGATGAATTATACAATAAATATTAGATCTCATGTAAATAAATTTATAAATTAAGAATATGCAGAATTATACAATAAATATTAGATCTCATGTAAATAATTTATAAATTAACAATATGCAGCACCATCAAAACAAACGACAGAGAGAACGTGCAAATTTACCATTTTATTTTATTTATTTGTTACTTTCTATGAATATTCATAAAAATGTATATTATTATTTCAACAATTTTTTGTTTACTTAAGCACCACGCTATACTGATATTCGACAAATATATTGGAAATTTCAATAAAATTATAAATAATTTAATTGAAACGAAAAGAAAAAGCGTGCAAGTTTAACAAAAAAAAGGATCTAGTATGAATCATTAACTTGAGTTTAATCATTAACTTTGAGTTTTACTTGAAATAGTCCAAATTTTAACATTTGATGTCTAATATTTCTTGATGGTGAAAAGAGCAATATCTAAGTGGGGTAAAAAAGTATTCGTGCTAATGTTTTTGTACTAATATTTCGCTGATTAATTATTCAAAGAACTAAAGAAACACTAAAAGTGGTTATTTTTATTTGTTGAGAATTCCAAAAGATAATCAATAATTTATAGTTAATTCAAGTTGACAAAAAAATTCGGATAATGAAAATTACATTGATTTGATATAAATATCTAACACAGATAAATTTTATCTATATATATTTACCTCCTAATTGGCGCTGAGGAGTCTTCATCTTGGCATCCATCGCCACTCCCCATGCTGGTAAAAAAGGGGTCAACCCGGTGGCGCATCGACTCTTGAGCGAGTGAGAGCCCTGATCCAAGGCCGGGTGCTGTCGCAATCCACAGAAGTAACTTTAATTGAAGATTGCGCAACTGCCAATAAAGACATTGCTCTACAACTCCTTAAAGGTTGGGGAGTGGAAGAAGATTCATCAATTTCAGGTATTCGATGCATATAACAATTGGTAGCTTATTCTTTCATATTTATAGATTTTGAGTGCTATATTAATATCTTTTTTATAGGTAATATTATATTATTATTTTTTATGTTATATGCAACTTACAATCATCTCTCTTTTTTTTCCTTTTCCTTTTTAAGGGAAAAAAGGGAAAAGGCTTAAATATACCATCAAACTTTTAGAAAAGGCTCGTTTATGTCATCCGTTAAAAGTTTGGTTCATCTATGCCATTATCGTTCAAGAAAAGGCTCATTCATGCCATTATTTTTTAACAATGGTTTTGTAAAACCATTTTTGACACGTGGTCAATTGTAATTCGACCACATCATCAATTTTTTAAATAAAAAAAATAGTTCAATTTTTATTCAAAATTTTGATTTTTTTATTTAAAAAATTTGATGACATGACCAATTATAACTCGGCCACGTCATCAATTTTTTAAATAAAAAAATCATAATTCCGAAAAAAGTTTGAATTAAATTTTTTATTTAAAAAGTTGATGACATGGCCGAATTATAATTGGTCACGTCATCAAGTTTTTTAAATAAAAAAAATCAAAATTTTGAATAAAAATTGAACTAATTTTTTTCTTTTTTTATTTAAAAAATTAATGACGTGGCCGAATTATAAGTGGTCACGTGTCAAAAATAATTTTGCAAAACCATTGTTAAAAAATAGTGGCATGAATAATTCTTTTCTTTAATAGAAATTGCATAAATAAATCAAATATTTAAGTGATAACATAAATAAAGCTTTTTCTAAAAATTTAATAGCATATTTAAATCTTTTCGCCTTTTTTCATAATTTCTGTAAACTTTTTGGATTAATCATGGTAGGACTCAATTGTTGGGTATGTAGCAAGAATTGATGGGAAATAAAGGGAAGGAGAGGAATTTGAAAGGTTTAGAACTTGAAAGGTTGGGAACTTGAAAAGTCCTCTAATGCTTTATTGAAAAAGGCAATAGTCCCTCATCGGTAATGGAAAGGAAAATAGGAGAGTTTAAATAAATAAACGCTCCTATTAATTGTTAAAAGGGTTGGAAAGAGGGACCCCCCTCGCGCCGTCGTCGTCGTCGCTCGCTTCGGCTTCGGCTT
>NC_028646.1:56771399-56815742 GCF_001406875.1 Solanum pennellii | reverse complement strand
GATCGAGAGATAATTTTTTGGACAAAATTTATTTTAATTATTTATTAATTAATTTTAAATGGCCAAAAATTATTTTCAATAAATTAGTTGATAACCGAAATGTTTTCAACTTTTTAGTTAAAACCCGACCCGACTCGGATCCGCGCGAGTGACCCGTTTTAAATTCCGTTATATTCAAAATTTCCCGCCATGACTGTTCTGAAAGGTTGCAACTTTCAGGAACAGTCAATACCATTTGAAAGTTTGCAACCTTTCATTAATGGTCGTGTTAATTCTGAAAGGGTTGCAACCTTTCAGAATATATTCTTCTTGCCTATAAATACCATTCAGTCTTCAGAATATTACTAACGAATTTTCTGATCTTCCTTCTTCTTAAAATCACATTTTTTCTTCGTGTACTTTCCTGCTGTGGATTGATTCGCTGACAGTAGAGTTTTTGGTATCTATACTCTACTGATTAAAATCATTTTACCCTGGGAGGTTATATTCCAAATCAAACCTCGGATACTAGAGGGGAATAATTTCCTTAAGGGGACACTGTGAATTCAGTGGACTTGATTTTCTTCCTAAATTTTCAATAAGAGTATTCCAGATTCTGGTACGTTTTTACAGATTAAATTATTTTATTTCTGTTCATCTTATTTACTGGTTATAAAAATTCTCAGTTACTTCGTGTTTCTGAATGATTTATTAGAACCAGTAATTTCTGATTTTATAACACAGATTGGAAACACTCAATAAAATTATATGTTCGAATATGTATCTACTTTGCAAGGATATGTATCTTCAAATTAGTTAAAGTACTGTATATGTCAAATTAGTAGCATCAATTTTGCAAGGTTTTCTAACCTCGACTTGTGAATTGTTATTTTTTTGGGGTATGTTTTATTTTTATTTTATAACACAAAAAATCCATAGTATATATGTGATTTAAAAGCTACCATTTACAATACAAAATTTATAGCATATTTTAAAAATAAACATTCAACGCACATTTCAGATTCTGATCAATATTATGTTTGGAGGAAATTTAAAAGACAAAATGGTGAAATGCTTATTATTTAGGATAAATTACAGAAATAGACACCTTTGTTTCACTTATTTTCATTATCTCCCATTATTTTTAAAAATCTCCAAAAATTTTTATTTCTTTAATGTATTTGAGTTGCATATTAATGTATTCGAATCAGTATTTAATGTATCACAGCTACATATTATGCATTCGAGCTACATATTAATATATCTGAGCTAATTTTTAATGTATCGGAGTTATATATTAATGTATCCGAGACAATATTTAATGAATTTGAACTATATATTAATGTATTCGAACTTCAATTATTATATCTGATTTTTTTAATTTTTAAAAATTAATATAATTAAAAATTTCTTAGGAATATATTATAATTTTATATTAAAACTATGAAATTTATGTAGTTTACACCGTTATAGATGGATGTCACATTAATTGGAAAATTCACACAATTATAACAATTAGAAGACGAACATTCCTCCATATTAATGCAATACTATTTTATGCATGGCACACCTCCGTTGCCTTTAATGCCTAAACTTTTGGAATTAAAATGAATAAGATATAGAATTGGGTGAAAAGGATTTTTGCATGAAAAATGAATTAAAGCAGTGACTCAATTAACTATAAAAAGGGGTAAGAATTTGAAGAGAATTTTATACTGAAAATTTATATTCCCCTCTGTTCCTATTTACTTGTCTATATATTTTCTCTTTTAGCTGTCTTTATTTACTTATTCATTTTGACAATTTAAAAAATGACAATTTTTTTTTTATTATATCCTTATTAAAACTTCTTGAAAATTTCAAAAGTCTTAATTCATCCTTTATGAAACCATAATTGTTGGGATTTATACAGTTTTGATGATTGACAAAGAAAGAAGAAACATGTCAGTGAACACGGTCCAAAGGTACACTGTCACGAGCTATTGAATTCGAGAAAGCTTCTAAAATGAATAAAGACAAGAGTGCATAAATAAAGGAATGGATAATGTTTATTTCGTGAGAAACCCCAAGGAAATAAACATCTGATGAATTAAGAGAAAGAATCAATGAGTTTGATTTGAAGAAAGAGTCTAAAGAGACAAGTAGTTTTAATTGAAGAAGGAGTCTCACTTAAAGTAGAACTCTTAAAGTTACTGTTGAATTCAAGTGTTGGAGTTCGACTACAATACAACAGAATCAATGAATGTAATTTGACGAAGAAGTCCAAAGAAGGTAGGAGTTTGAATTGAAGAAGGAGTCTTACTTGAAGTAGAACTCTAAGTTAAGAGAGTTCAAGTCAATAAGGAGTTTGAAGTGAATAATAACTCTATGATAAATGTGCTTAAATAGAAACGAAGTCGTCCAGAATATGTGTGCACTTACAAAGCAAAAGAGCGATTGAGAAATTCACTTCGCAAGTGTCACCAGCGAACTGAAGGAACACATCGAGGAACCTGATCCTTTTTTACAGAGTTTATGTATTAGGAATTTTTTTTTATGAATGAGTCTTGATGTAATCTTATTTCGGTGAGTTATAAGCTGAATTAGGAGTGTTGTCTTCAGGTTGTAATAACTTGAAGAGTTGTGAACACATGCCTTGGGAGGTTTGTGTTGAAGGTTAGAAATTAGAGTTAGTTCCTAGGATTACAAGAGTTGTAGTCCAAATTCATAACTTGAAGTTAATGTAGGTTGCAAAGTTTGTAATTTATCTTTTGTGGATGCTTGTAGTTGATTTAGTGAAGTTGGAGTTAAATTTTGTAAGGGTATAGGTCGTGGTTTTTACACCTTTTTGAGCCGGGTGTTTCCACGTAAAAATATTGTGTTTTTACTTACTGTCTTTCCTGCTTTGTTATGGCAACCTGTTTCACACTTAGGTGAAAAGTTAAATCAGTAAATTATTAGGTCGTGTAGAATATCAATTGGTGTCAGAGCAAGTTGTCTTTAACAGGTTAACACCTAAGATAAAAGATCAAGATGCATTCTGCACCACATATTGGTCACAGCGAAGGACAGTTAACTGTCAGACCCCCAATGTTCAATGTGTCTCACTTTGGCTGGTGGAAAGCACGCATGAAGGATTTTATTCAAGCGTAAGATTATGAATTATGGGATAGGATAACTATAGGACCCACTATTCCAATGAAGATTGTCGAAGGAATTAAAGTACAAAAGGTTAGGATTGACTTCACTGCGAAAGATTTATCAGCTCTCAGAAAAAATGCTAAGACCAAAAACATTCTTGTTTGTGGTCTTGGACCGGATGAGTACAACAGAATTTCAAACCGTATTACTGCTAAACAAATCTGGGATGCATTAGTTAATGCTCATAAAGGAACAAGTCAAGTGAGGAAACTCAGAGTAGCCATGTTATTCACTGAATATGAAACATTCAAAATGATGGAAGGTGAGCCTATGTTAGAAATAATTACTAGACTCACTAAGTTGATGAACAAGATGCCATCACTGGGAAAAATCCTCACTACTGAAGAACAGGTTGATAAGGTGCTAAGGATCCTTCCTAAAAATATGGGATGTAAAAGTAACTGTCATAAGAGAAGCTAAAGACATCTCCGTCATGACACTTATGAACTTGTGAAAAATCTCAGAACTTATGAGATAAATATGGATGACTTAAATAAGGAGGAAATGCTTAGCGAAAAGCACTAGCCTTTAAAAGTGTCTGATGGTGAAGATACTGAGTATGATGATAGCACTTCTAGCAAAAGGCTTTAAGAAGTATCTCAGGAAGGAGAAGGAAAATGAAAAAAAAACTAATCATAAGAAGTGGGTAAATGATAAATCTCGAAATCGATGCTACAAGTGTGGAAAAATGGATCATTATGTTAAGAATTACCTGCAATGGAAAGCTAACTGGACGAAAGAAATAATGGAAAAGGAAAGAAATTCAAAGAAAAATGAGGAATATGCAATGGTAACTGCTTGGGGTTCAGGAGATGGAGAATCTGATGATGAAACAGATGAAACAACATTCATGGCTCTGGGCGATTCAGACGCTGAAGATGATGAAAACTCTGAGGTTAGTATCACTGATCTTAAAGAAAAACTGCATTCATTTTCTAAATTTAGATTAATTTGATTAGTGAATAGGTTAATTGATGACCTTGAAGAATTAACATGTGAAAGAGATCAGTTGTTTAAAGCCTTTGCAGATCAAAAATTTGAGTACATGGATCTCAAAGATGACAAAATTATAGGGAATAGTTTCTTCAAAGCGAATTCTCCCTAGATACATCTATTCAATTTCATTATTAGATAAATAAAATAATTGTCTGAAGAAACACGTTGAAAAACTTGAGTCATCTAACCTAGATCTAAAGTTTGAAATTTTAAGGATGACAATTACTGAAAAAGGAAAAGGGAAAATGAGTGAAACTGAAGAAAAGCTGGAAAAAGAGTTGAAAAATGCAAAAATGGCTATTCTTTTGAAAAAGAAAAGATGAGAAAATTAAACATTGAAATCTCTCAAATAAAAGTAAAGCTTGAGAATGCAAATAGATGGACTCACTCATCTAGAATTGTTAACAAATTGAGTGATAGGGTGCACAATGAGAAGGCTAACATAGGATTCTATAAAGAAAATATTATCTCTGAAGATTTATGTTATATTTGTGGAAAAACTGATCATCCAACTATGGAGCGTCCAGTTGCTAATGATTTTAGAAAAGGAATACTAAGTTTTCAAATGGAAACAAATTTATGTCTGTTGGCAGAAACAGGTCCACTAACCGGTTGCCTAGATGGGTGAAAAGAAATTTGATTCACCCTTTTGATCATAAGAAAGGATACAAGCTTGTCTGGGTTCCTAAGACTAACCTCTAAGCTATTTTGCAGGTGAAGCAGAAAGGAAGAAAGTGATGCAATTCATAAATATTGCTTGCTTAAGAGATATCAATGAAGACAAACAAAAGTTACTTTCGCTCACTTCACAAAAGGGGGAATGTGTCATTTAAAAAAAGGAAAAAATTAAAAAAAAAGGAGGTAATGCATGTGTAAGGGGGAAGCCAAAAAAAGGAAAAAGGTGAGGATTAAAGTAAAACTGATGAGAGTGCATTGCAACAAGTTGTACCACATGTTTCATTTGTTGAACAGACTAAGGGCATATTGATAGGGGGAACAATGAATCTTGAAACTGATTTGTCTACAAAAGTATGTGATTGTGGATCATGTTGTTCTTTTTCAAACGATAATTGATGAATTGTGACACTAAGAAGGGAGCATTATGAAAAGAATAAGTTAGAATTGGGGATGATTAAGATTGCATGAACTCCCCTTAATGATTGGTTAGAATAATTGTTGTCCTAACTTTATGAGCTAAAATGTTATTCAATTCAGTCTTACAAATTCAGTTGTGTGTCCCAATTCCAGATCCTTGACTTGTCTTAACCTAATTTTGTATTAGATTGTGTAGAGAAATGGTAAAAACAAGCAATGATGATCACAAAATTGCTCTTATCAGGTATGTTATATATTGATAGAGGTTAATATTGTATAAAGTGAAACAGTTGAGCACTCATATTCCATGTATTATTTGTTCTAATATAGAAAAAAATTAACTGTCCAAGCGCAAGAGTTTCATTCTTTCAAATTGTTCTCTCTCACTTTGTTTTCTTGATTATTTTTTTTTGCAAGCTTAAAGCAGATAGTTTCTCATTTTCAGTTCATAAGGAAGAATCAACTCCTAAAATACATTTTTTTCTCTATTCCACCTTGAACTCTCATCTAGAAATCAAAAGTGTCAACAAGATGCCATTATCTTATAGCTAGCATGAAAAAACAAGGATAGCATGATTTCCATTGTAAGTTTTGAGGAATACTCAATTCCAATTCATGCTTGATTTTTCCAAAAAAAACACAAAAAATTATTGAACAGATGAACCATGCTGACCTATATGCGTCAATGAGGAAAACTGCTACTCCAATTAAAAGGTTGAAGAAATATTTTTACTGATAAGATTGTTGAACTGGAGGTTGGTCACATTGCTTATGAAAAAAATCAGATATGACTTTAAGCTCTAAAGACTGTTCTTGATAAAGATTGTTGACACTACTATCTCCACTTGTTCCATTCTTTTTTTCACTTTCAATGTTAGTGCCTCTGATTTTATTCTACTCATGTCAAGTATATTTTTTTATTAGTGCTCAATAGTTTTTGCTTCATTCAGTATGACTTCGATCTTAAATAAACATTATCTGATAGTTTAATGGATTGATTATAGATTGCTTTAATGGATCATGTTTTTGCTCTCTATAATACATTATTATGTTGCATGAAGTAGTTATCTGATTGTCTTGGTGATATCCAGTAGCCATGAATAGTTTAACCGATCAATCTAGCTCGTATATTATAGGATTGACATAGCTTTTCAATGATGCCAAAAGGGGGAAGATAAGAGTTGTGCAGTGTTTATAACCCATTGACTAACTTGTTTCATGTTAGTATTTCATGTTTCAATGTCTACAGATAAAACTGTTTGAATGCACAAAGAAAAGAGGTTTATCATTATCAAAAAGAGGGAATTTGTTGGAATTTATGCACTTTTGATGATTGACAAAGAAAGAAGAAACATGTCAGTCAACACGATCCAAAGGTACACTGTCACGAGCTATTAAATTCGAGAAAGCTTCTAAAATAAATAAAGACAAGAGTGCATAAATAAAGGAATGAATAATGTTAATTTCTTGAGAAACCCTAAGGAAATAAACATCTGATGAATTGAAGAGAAAGAATTAATTAGTTTGATTTAAAGAAGGAGTCTAAAGAGGCAAGTAATTTTAATTGATGAGAAGTCTCGCTTAAAGTAGAACTCTTAAAGTTACTGTTGAATTGAAGTGTTGGAGTTCGAGTACAATTCAACAGAATCAATGAATGTAATTTGAAGAAGAAGTCCAAAGAAGGTAGGAGTTTGAATTGAAGAAGGAGTCTTACTTGAAGTAGAACTCTAAGTCAAGAGGGTTCAAGTCAATAAGGAGTTTGAAGTGAACAATAACTCTATGATAAATGTGCTTAAATAGAAACGAAGTCGTCCAGAATATGTGTGCACTTAAAGAGCGAAAGAGCGATTGAGAAATTAAATTCGCAAGTGCTACTAGCGAACTGAAGGAACACATCGATGAACCTGATCCTTTTACATAGTTTATGTGTTAGGAGTTTTTTATTTGTGAATGAGTCTTGATGTAATCTTATTTCGGTGTGTTATAAACTGAATTAGGAGTTTTGTCTTCAGGTTGTAATAACTTGAAGAGTTGGGAACAAATACCTTGGGAGGTTTGTGTTGAAGGTTAGGAATTAGAGTTAGTTCCTAGGATTACAAGAGTTGTAGTCCAAATCCATAACTTAAATTTAAGGTAGGTTGCAAAGTTTGTAATCTATCTTTTGTGGAGGCTTGTAGTTGAGTTAGTGAAGTTGGAGTTAAATTATGTAAGGGTACAAGTCGTGATTTTTACACATGTCACGACCGGAATCTAGACCCCAGACGAGACCGGCGTCGTTGACCTCTCAGAGGTCGCAGACAAGCCTACTTACGTCATTCTTACTTTACATAGATTAATTTTAGCGGAAAATTTGAAATTTTTGATTCTTTAATCATACTTGCTAAACATTCTTAACATTTCGTAATCGTTCATCATCAACCATCTAACATTTAAGAGATAGGCAACTGAAAGAAATAATTCATTAAGTATTAATTGTATATCGGCCAAAATAGCACCAATACAAAGTCTGAACCAAAACAGGAAAGAAACGCTAGTGGAACATGCTCCACTAGCTCAACTCTAAAACTACGCTAGAATGTAAAACAGTAGCATCCTCGAAAGCATGAGGACCTACCAAACTCCGGATGAATACTGACGTCCGGATAGCTGCAACAACGAACCTGTAGCTCTAGCGTCCACCTGTGCCTGCACCTAAAAGTAGATGTTCGTATGGAATTAGTACACACTTGTACTAAGTATGGGTATATGCAAGCACACACCAGGGACATGCATGAGAAAGAAGAGCTCTTCCCTAACAACATGATGTTTGGAAGTCAAGTCAGTGGACTTGCTAAAATGAGATTAGGAAAGTTATGCCATGAGAGTGACATGCATCATTATAATCATCGTATTGCACACAAGACATAACATCTTCACCTATCACATAACATATAACACATAGTTTCTTTCATATTATTCATTCATATACCATGAGACCTTATTATCATAGACTTAACCTTAAGACTTCCCAAAATGAGGGCTCAACATATGGGACCTCAACTAGGGAGCCTTCTTTAGCAAACACAGAGTCTGCTTCATTCCTTCATACGTATTTCATTTCAATTCATTCATAGGCCAGTGCGAACACCAGCTATACCTAGGATGTAGTTTAAGACTTTCATCGGGTTTGCTGTGCAATGATCAGGAATAACCTAATGTCATTACCTGAATCTAGCTCACCTCTTGATTATCCTATCCTAACACCTTCGGTATCATTCATTTCTTTATATGATTCATTTGAGGCTGGCCTCATTCATTCATTGGGAACTTTAACTTTAACCGACATAGATCATGTGAGCATCATGAAATCCAGTGTCTCCCCCACACCGAAAAGAGGTGGAATCACCGGCCAAAGTGATTCAATAACATGCTGGCGTTTATGGGAATTTAACCCCGCCAGATCCCTATAGTGGCAATATAGGTTCAAAGACTAGGAGATATATGGAGACCCATACCCGGCAAGCCGGACAGTCTCATCTCATGAGAGTTACGTGAACCTCCGCCCTTCCCGAAAGAAGGCATCACCGCTCATAGCTAGCCTATCGGTGCTCGGTATAAAGTTCCATTACGTTCAACTCATACATCATGGAAGTTGGCTTCTAGTATAAGGACATCATAGCTCAATAGATGATTTCTCATCTCATCATTTGTATTAAGTGTTTTAAACTCAATATTTTCATTAGAGTGTTCATAGAGACTGATCTCTTCATTATCTTAAACTCTCATTGGTGAGTACGTATTGGTACCCTTTACTTAGGCTCATTTGAGATTGCTCTCATCATATACATTAGCCTCACATCATGGTTGTCACCACATTCTTCCTTTCATTACGTATATCTTAGGTTCACTTAATTTGAACGTATGTTAAACTTATGTGTCTATACATACAAGCCACGGGGCTTCATTTATAGTTCGTTAAGTGATTCTTATTTTCCTAAGATTATGTATTACAAGACTTATGTATCTTGTATATATACCAAGATCTTGATTTTTGATCTAATTAGATGACATTATTCTTGAATATTTTACTCACGTATGACTTATGTATCAATACGGAGGTTCGGGCACGGGAACCCAAATCTTGAATCACTTGGATATCATTTATATTTTTCATTGATTTTATTCCTAATGTTCATAACATTAGAACTCTAAATTAAATCTCAACATTTTCATGACATGATAAAGTTTCTATTTTAATTAGAATTCTAAATTAAATTTCAATCATTTATATGAAAGAATTAATTTTCTATTTTAATTAGAATTCTAATTTAAATCTCCATATTTACATGAAGGGATTAATTTTCTATTTTAATTTTTCCATTAATTTACCGAAAGGTTGGGGGTTCGAGCCCCCACAGCCTCCTTATTTTTCCTTTTTACCTTCCATCTTGGCAGCTACTGAGGGGCGTGGGATCGATTCCCCACGACCCCATTCTTTTCCCTTAATTAATTTCCCCTTCCTTGGCTTCTCTTTTCGCTACTGGTTGATCGAGGGGTTGTGGGATCGATTCCCCACAGCCCTTCTTTTTTTTTTCTTTTTCTTCCCGTTTCGCGTTGTATCGGGAGGTCGTGGGTTCGAATCCCACGCCTCCCATTTCCTTTTTTCCTTCTTCTCTCTCCCCCCGGGTCGCGTGTTCGACTCTCCCCTGCTCCATTTCTTTTTTTTTTGCGAATTTCACCAGCCCCCCTGTCCCCAGTTCGAGCCCCGCCTTCAGCACTCCCCTTTATTTATTTTATTAAGGCATATTTTGGTGAGGTCTCGGGTTCGATCCCTGAAGACCTCACCTATTTTTTTTTATTCGTTTTTTGCTCAAATTTTCCAGAATGCTTCTAAAACTTATTTCCAGGTTCTGGGACATTACTCCATAATTTTGCACATCATTTTTACGGGTTAATTTAGCATTTGTTTCTTATACATTCGTTAATGTTCTTAAGACAAATTTAGGGGGATGATTTGATCATTTATTGTGACTAGAATTTATAGCCTTTCAACCATGTGAATATTACGATTTTAAGAGCCTCTATTTGCACATAAAACACGAGTAATCTCAAATCTATTAACATGCTAAAGAAAGACTCAAAGTCATGATCAAAATCTTGCACAAATACATACATATTTACATTCATATTTTCCGAAAAACATAAAATATAATCACATCATCATGAACACATACTCGAAACGAGATTATCACCACAAACAAGTATCCCTAAATTCTATCAACAAGAACACCCAACCTAAGATCATAGGGAGCTAGTGACAGGGATATACAACGGGGAACAACCTTAGTTTCGAGATGAATAGTTTGAATCGTAAGGGACCTCTTGGGAAAGGATCCAAGAGAGAAGAAAACCCATACCTTAATCGAAGTTCAAACTTTAAATGTTGCTGCCCGGAAAACTCCTCTAAACCACCCCCAATTCACTTCAACGTACACCTCTCTCGACAAACCTCTCTTAGCCTTGACGTTTTGATTACTTTTTCTTTTGCTTAAAAATTTTTGTTAGTTCTTCAAGCATGAAAACTGTTGATATTTTGGCAGAAATAATGTGAGGAAGATGGAGAACGTGAGAGAGGGAGTTAAGAAGCGTGAGAGAGAGAGGACTAATTGGATTAGGAGACTAATTCAAGAATTAGTCAAAGAACATTTAAAATAAATAAATACAAATATGTTTTATTTATTTATTTATTTATTCATTTAAAACGTGAAAGGACAATTATGCCCTTAAATACCTATTTATTCTTATTTATATAATTCTTTTTTTTTGAATCGTTACAACACATTTGAGCCGGGTGTTTTCACGTAAAAATATTGTGTTTTTACTTACTGTCTTTACTGCTTTGTTGGAACACGTTAGACAACTTGTTTCACACTTAGGTGAAAAGTTAAAATCAGTAAATTATTAGGTCGTGTAGAATATCAATAATTAATAAAGGTAAAATTGTAGCTTTACTATGTTACTTATTATTATCTTAATTTGTGTCACTTCTAAAGTTGACAACTAAATAGGAACAGAGGGAGTATAAAGATACATTAAATAGGCAATGAGAATGCACTTTTAATTGTACAATACAAATATGTCCCTGCCCAGTTCTCTTTTGCTTTTCTCTCTTTTCGCTTTATACAAACACATACTATACAAAATGTAACATATAATTTTTTTTGAATATAAAGCGAGAGAGAGAGAAATTTGATATACAAACATTTTGTTTCGATTTAATTGTATATAAATTTAAATTTTATGTAGATATACATACAAGCACATAAAATTGAATTGACAGGCTACCAGTGATTTATACAAACGAGAGGTTGACAGTGATTTATACAAATGGTGTGCCAGCAAAATTAAAAAAAATCTAAAGAAGAGCCAGCTAGTTATACAATTTGATACTCCATAGCAAAATTATAGAAATTATTTTCTCCTTTTCTGCGAGACTGATGTACGATCCGTACAAAGTTCTATGAACCGTAGACTAATCTCTTAAGCCTACACCAGTAGACAAAATTAATGCAACCTATTCCCTTTTCAAAAATCTGAGGTGTTACAAAATAAGTGTTTCTTTTATGGTTCTTTATTACTCGGCCTATTCAAGTATAGTGGACTTCAGCTAGCTCTACCAATTCAAGTTCAGCAATACAAATATCTGCAAATTTATAAAAGAAAAAAACATATAGAAATAGACTATCACTTTATAAGGAGAAAAAATTATGAAGGAATGATCAAGACAAAATACATTTCACCAAAGATCAACATGTTGATGATTACAGAATTATACAAAGCTCAGGATGAATACATATGTTCCAAGTTAGGATTGCTTAATATTTTTGCACCACATAGCTTGAGGGGGAGTGTTGATTGATAAAAAGGCCATTTTATAATTGTCTAACTACTTTAGTTAAGACATACCATTTCCTCTTCTTCTACATACTCTCCTTCTCTTATCTCACAACTGTCAAATTGAATTCTCAAGAATCAACACCCTCCCCAAAATATCTAGAAATAATCCCCATATGAGTCAATTACCTTACAGAAATGGACACCATACCAATATGAAAATGGGCACCATACCAATAAACAAATTAAAAGGAAAACTAAGATGCTCTATTTTGAGCTATAATAGACGTAGATATCTAACTATTGGCGTTTTAGATGGAAAGAAAGAGCAAAACATCAAAACTATATTGAATATGCCACAATTTTTTATTCCAAAATGTGCCACGTTTTCTCCCTGATTTACATTTCCATCTTGTTAAGACACCAAGAGTAAACCTACACGAATGTAGAATTGTAATCCGATCATGAGGATTAACAAAATTATATCATCTGCGTTAACACAATCTCTCAAAATTAAGTGTTGGCAAGGCATCTAATTGAAAGCATTGCATTTTTAAGCACACATGAAGGGGGTCTTGGTTCATCAAATCGTGTATCAAGGATATGACCTTCACGAGATTCTTCGATGATCCTTACTTCAACCCTATAGCTGGGAATCACCTTCTGTTGTAGATCACTTGCGGTTAAAAAAAATAAATCATTGATCCTTCATTCAAGACATGCATCTAAGAGACAACAGCAACACAAAGCAGCCAAACTACAATGAAAAATAAGAACAAGTAATTAAATTATGAATTTTGAGTGAGTAACAATCAAATAATACCAAAAATAAATAATGATTCTTTTTCATGAAAAATATATTACCCAATAAGCTTGCAAACTAGGAGGACAACGGTGAATGATATAAGGTGATTGTAAATATAAGACATACCATCCTCCCATGACACCAGTAGCAGCTTGATTTTGTTTTTGTTTTTGAGGAGGATATCCTTGCCCTTGTGGGGGTGCACCATATTGTGGAGGATGACAACTTTGTGGAGGGTAACCTTGTGGTGGATATCCCATTCCGATGGGCGGAGGATAACCTTGGGGTTGGGGGTGAGGAGGGTAATATCCTACTCCTTGTGGGTATCCATGCCCTTGGGCCTGGGGAGTATATACTTGTGGGGGAGGATACATCCCATTTGGGTAAGCTTGTGGAGGATAACCTAATAAATATCACATGCACAACAACATCAAACTAAATTTGAGAGTTGACGAAAAAGAAGAGAATTGAAGATTTGAATATTTACCTTGAGGGGTTGGGAGACTAACAGGAGGTTGTTGAATGTTATTATTCATCACAGCAGCTTGTTGCATGTTATTATCCATGACCTAATATTTATATTGAAATTGGTGCTTCGGAATTTTGAGAGTTTTATAGGATTTTTTGAGGAAGAGAGCTATAGAAATAAAAGACAAGGAGTTTTAATGGCGTATTTTTATATCTAGTGCCAGAGCACTAGATTTAAAAAATTATTTGCGCGTACAAGACGAGTAGTGCATCTCTACGACAAGTAAACTAACCATGCATTTATATTGCGGAAGGAAAATACTAATGATTCTCAATTTCCTTTCCTCGTAAATTTAGGACTTGAATTAATGGTCCTTAAAATTTCTCTTTAAAATGATGTATTATTTACTATTTATTAATATTACAATATACATATACATGCATACATATGCACTAGCTCCATTGCATCATTAAATTGTTATCTCTATGTTTGATTTTTCTTTCCCAAAGTTTACACTCACTCTACTCTTTCTTCTTTCGAGTAATTTCTCAAAAAGAAAAACTAAGAGATAATAATAATGAAAAAAAGTTCATTTTTCATTTTTCAATATATATATATATATATATATATATATATCTTTTAAGCATGTTTTTTTTATCAGTAACTTTATGTTAATTAGGCCTTATTCTAATGACTAAACCGATGTCCTATAACATTAACATTATCTGATATATACCATTATATATAACTTTTAAGCATGTTTTTTTTATCAGTAACTTTATGTTAATTAGGCCTTATTCTAATGACTAAACCGATGTCCTATAACATTAACATTATTTGATATATATCATTTTGAAGTGTGTGACTGTCAAATTAAGTACTTTAATTCTTATAGAGTACATTTTTATTAACTTAGTTATATCTTAAAAAAATTATATATATTAGAACAACCATACCCCCACCAGGAAACACTCCTACCCACTTCTAAACTAAACCAAACTGTTCAAATGGAATAAAAACAAAATCCTACCATGGAAACCTCTCGAAACATCCAATAGTTGAATCTTCTCCTAGTTACTCTTTCACTCTCCAATCATAAAAAATAAGACACGTATTTTAGCTGATAAAAACATGTTCTGCAGGAGGCTAATAGAGTTGTCGATATACCAGCAATGGATAGATGGAAATCAACCTTGTATTTTTTATGCATCTCCATCGTTTGTAACAATTAATGATCATTTTATATAAATAAAATCATTCCCTTTTATGCAAAAATAAAATAAAATAAATCACGCTTGAAATTATGTTTTGAGATGTTTTATATATATATTAGATGGATAACAGCCCGTGCAACATGCTTTTACGAAACATGTTTGGGAGGTATTTCATGCTTTTAGCAATTGAATTTACAAAGCTCTACCGAGCATATAATCATATAGATACAAAGTCAAATACATTATTGAATATTTTCCAAGAAAATCTTAATACATCTAATTCCTTGAACACTATATCTGCTGCCATTGTCATCTTCCTCATCCTCTTCAATTCCTTTATGAACTTGCATCCCCTAGTAAAGCAGGTCCTTGGAGAACTTGACATCACTCAACTCTATGCAAATTAATGTCACTTTTGCCTGATTAGTGGATTAATCTAAAAACACCATCAAAAGTAACTTCACTAAAACATTTCAACAAAATAATCACATTCTCTTTGCATTAATTGAAACAACAAATAACTCGCACCAATAGCCCGGTACATAGTCAATAACATAGATGAATGGATATAAAAGAACTGGTTGCTACATAGAATGACGAAAGAAAGGAAAGGTTGTGACCAATGCTCCAAAATATTGGCTTAAAATTGTATTGAGATTTGTTAAACTGATCGATTTGAAGAAGAAGAAGAAGAAGAAAAAAGCAGTAAGAAGAAGAAAGCAGTAAGAAGAAATTATTTGTGGAAGCTTTTCTGTATATTTCACATTATTCAGTCCATGTACAATATTAGTTGTTTATATAGACTCATGTATTTGTAGCTTAGAATGAAAGCTAATTACTAACAAACTAACTAACTTTCACTGTAGCTAATTAACCAACTAACTACCCTTAACAACTTAATTAACTCAATATATGAAGAGAACCTTCAAGGTATTGCTGTACACTTTATCAATTCCTCAACATCCCCCCTCAAGCTAGGAGTGATGAAAATATTCTTCATGCCTAGCTTGGATACTAAATAAGTATGCTGAGAAACACCAAGAGCTTTGGTAAAAATATCTGCCTGCTGTTCAGTCGTGGATAAGTGGATCAGTTTGACCATGCCAAGTTGTACCTTCTCTCTAATGAAATGACAATCTATGTCGATATGCTTAGTACGCTCGTGAAAAACAGGATTTTGAGCAATTTGGATAGCAGATTTACTATCACAAAACATGGATATAGGACCAGTAAGAGGAACACCAAGCTCAGTGAGTAAATTAGACAGCCACACCACTTCAGCCACAGTGGAGGCTAGACTTCTATATTCAGCCTCAGCTGAGCTTCGAGAAATAGTGGATTGTTTCTTAGATTTCCATGAAATAGGAGAATCCCCAAGTTTAAGTAAAAACCCAGTGACAGACTTTCTTGTATTAACACAGGAAGCCCAATCAGCATCACAATAGGCAGTGAGGCTAGGAGAAACATGGGCTGACATGAAAACACCAAGACCAGGAGATTGTTTCACATATCTGATCACCCTTGCTGCTGCAACCATGTGAGATACTTTAGGAGAATGCATATACTGACTGAGACATTGTACCGCAAAAGCAATATCTGGTCAAGTGATTGTCAAGTAGAGTAGTCTGCCTACGAGTCTTTGATAAGCACCTGGATCACTTAACAAAGGATCAGAACAATCCTGTATATGTTGATCAAATTCAAGAGAAGTTAGCTTTTTATTGACTTCCAATGGTGCTGGAAATGGCTTAGCAGCTGTGAAGCCTAAATCGTTGATGAGTTCAACAGCATATTTTCTCTGATGCATCAAAATTCCTTCTTTGCTCCTGGCAAATTCAATGCCAAGGAAATACTTCAAATCACCTAGATCCTTGACCTTAAAACATAGTTGTAAATGATCCTTAGTTTCTTGAATTAACACTCTATCATTTCCAGTTATTAACAAATCATCAACATAAATCAAAACGATGACAATATGAGTGTCAGTCTTCTTAGTAAACAGAGAATAATCCAAATGACTTTGAACAAAACCTGAACTAGTCAAGGCATTGGTCAGCTTGATATTCCACTGTCGAGAGGCTTGTTTAAGACCATATAAGGACTTGGATAATTTGCAAACTTGATGCCCTTTCTTTCCAGCAAAGCCTAAGGGCAGATCCATGTACACTTCCTCATTTAAATCTCCCTGTAAGAATGCGTTATAGACATCCATTTGATGAATATCCCATTTTTGCATAGCTGCAATAGCTATCACTGTTCTCACTGTCACCATTTTTACAACCGATGAGAAAGTTTCTTGATAATCAAGTCCTTCCTTCTGATTGTAACCTCTTGCAACCAATCTAGCTTTAAATCTTTCGATCTCTCCAGTAGCTTTATATTTGATTTTGTAGACCCATTTACAACCAATAGCCTTCTTGCCTGGTGGGAGGTCAACAACAGACCAAGTAGAATTCTCTTCCAATGCCTTTATTTCAGATTGCATTGCCTCTATCCATCTAGGATCCTTAACAGCCTCTTTGAAAGATGTAGGTTCACAAACAGTAGACATCTTAGCAATATAAGCCTGATATTTAGAACTCAAACCTGAGTAGCTTAGCACATCTGAAAGAGGATAAGTACAATTATGAGCTGTTGGTTTACACACATAATCTTGCATCCAAGTAGGAGGTTTAGAATGTTTGGTTGACTTCCTTGTTTGTGTTGTAAGAGAGGTAGTAAAAGAAATATCTTCAGTAATAGAAACAACAGTATCAATGGAAGAAACAGGTTCATGATTGTCTTGTGATAAAGACACATTCTCAACAGCTGCTGTTTCAATATGTTGATCAGTAAGAGCCACATTTTCAACAACTTCTGTTTCAATAGGCTGATCAGTAAGAGCCACTTTTTCAACAACAACTTCTGATTCAATATGCTGATTAGGAAGAGGCAAGACTTGTGCACCTATTGGAGTAATATATGGAGCAAGTAACTGAGATGAAGAATCAAACATAGTTGAATCCTCAGTTGATGGATGTTGTGCAAAAGGAAAATTATCTTCATAAAATACTACATCTCTACTGATGAAAATGGACTTACTGCTCAAATTATACAACTTGTAGCCTTTCTGATGAACACCATAACCTAACAAGACTGATTTGATAGCTCTGGGTGCAAATTTTTCTTGTTTAGGTAGTGTAGATGCATAACAAAGACATCCAATCACTCGCATATGAGCTAAGGAAGGATCATGACCATATAACACCTCAAAAGGTGACCTGTTCTGCAACACCGAGGAAGGTATTCTATTGATGACATAAACTGCAGCTTCAATACAATGACCCCAAAATTTTAGTGGTAGACATGACTGAAAACGAATAGCTCTAGCAGTTTCCAAAATATGTTTATGTTTTCTCTCCACTACACCATTTTGTTGAGGAGTGTAGGGGCATGAACTTTGATGAATAATGCCATGTTGTTGAAATAGGTTAGAACAAGTCTTATTAAAAAACTCAAAACCATTATCTGATCTGAAAATCTTGATCTTTTTCCCGAACTGATTGTCCACCATACTTATGAAGTTTTTTTAGAACAGTAGAGACATCAGATTTCAATCTAAGTAAAAAAATCCAAGTCCATCTAGTACAATCATCAACCAAAGTGAGGAAATATTTCATACCATCATGAGTTTCAACATGATAAGGTCCCCATACATCCAAATGAATCAAATGAAAGAAGCTGTAGAGTTACTACTACTAACTGGAAAAGGTAATCTAGTTTGTCTAGATAAAGGACAAACATCACAATGTTGTAATTGAAAAGAATCAATCTTATGAAATACAGAAATTTTTCTTAAAACTGCCATGGGAACATGTCCCAGTCTCCTATGCCATAGATCAGGAAGAGGTCTAGACACAAGCATAGACTTTCCCTTTGTAAGAAAATGTTCATTGTTTCTTGTGTTCAGAATGTATAATCCATCTTGCTCCCTACCAGTCACCTTCACTTTCCCAGTGCAAAGATCCTGAAAGACACAATGTTCAGGATAAAACTTAACACAACAATTCATGTCTTTTGTCACCTTTGAAACAGACATGAGGTTGAATTTAAAAGATGGCACACACAAGACATCTTTCAGTGAATCACCTCCTGATAATGGATAGTTTCCAATGTGACTAATATGAGCAAATTCTCCAGTAGGTAATTGTACCTTTTCTGTACTACTGATTGTATCATTATGCAATAATAAATGTTTACTTCTAGTAATATGATTAGAAGCTCCGGAGTCTACTATCCAATTAGTATGTGAATCTGGAAAACATTTACCTGTCATGTTAGCACTAGCTCCAGAAATAGGATCTTTAGAAGAACATTTATCCCTCATTTGCTTCCAAAGAGTATATTCCTTGAATTCCTTGTACTGATCATCTTCAGATATATCCTTGTACTGATCATCTTCAGATATATTCACTAGCCCTTCCTGCTGAATATTAACATGATTANGGTAGTTAGTTGGTTACTTAGCTACAGTGAAAGTTAGTTAGTTTGTTAGTAATTAGCTTTCATTCTAAGCTACAAATACATGAGTCTATATAAACAACTAGATTGTACATGGACAGAATTATGTGAAATATACAGAAAAGCTTCCAAAGAGTATATTCCTTGAATTCCTTGTACTGATCATTTTCAGATATATCCTCTAGCCCTTCCTGCTGAATATTAACATGATTAGCTTGAACATTCCGTCCTTTAACCTTGTAATCAGATGGGTACCCTATCAATTGGTAACATTTTCCGATTAAATGTCCTGTTTTCCCACAGTGATCACACTTCATCAGCTTGAAGCAATCCTCCCTCACATGCCCTTTAACATGACAAAAATCACACACTGAGTTCCAGTTCTTCTTCTTAGATCCTGAGCCCTTCGAAGTGAAGAAAACTGCTGATCCTCCTTCATGTAAATTAGATGAACTGATAGCAGTTAACTTTTGACTTTCATCCTGCACAATTAGAGCATATGCTTGGTTAACACTTAACAATTTTGATTTTAAGAGGATCTGACATCGAGCTTGATTGTAATTGTCATTGAGTCCCATCATAAACTGAAGTAGCCTCTGGTATTGAAGCTGAGCAAGGTATTCCTTTGACTTCTCACAGTTACACTTAGGAGGAGGCATCATCGAGTCGTACTCATCCCATAGATCCTTAAGTTTGCAATAGTAAACAGAGACTGGATGTGTCCCCTGAGTTAATGTGAATATCTCCTTGTGTACTGCATACAACCTTGAACCATTGATTTTATGAAACCTCTCTTCGAGCTCCTTCCAAATCAGATGTGCATCTGATCGAAAAAGCATCCCACTCAGTAAATCTCGACTAACATTGCTGGTCAACCATGAAACCACAATTGCATTGCAGCGATCCCAGAGATGTCCTAAAGCAGATCCATATGTCGATCTAGTGATTGATCCATCTACGAATCCCAATTTGTTCCTCCCTATGAGTGCATTTTTCATTGCTCGAGTCCACAGCATGTAATTCTCCATTCCAACAAGCTGAATTCCCACTGGCAATGAACCTGGTCCATCAGATGCACCCAGATACAGAGGATGATAATAATCGATAGGCTGTGCAGATCCTGATCCATTTACTGGATCTGTTGTTGAATCAAGTTCATCTGCCATGAATGAACACTGCAAATTTGCAAATCACGGTAACAAATCAAGCTCAGAATGGCTCTGATACCATGTTAAACTGATCGATTTGAAGAAGAAGAAAAAAGCAGTAAGAAGAAGAAAGCAGTAAGAAGAAATTATTTGTGGAAGCTTTTCTGTATATTTCACATTATTCAGTCCATGTACAATATTAGTTGTTTATATAGACTCATGTATTTGTAGCTTAGAATGAAAGCTAATTACTAACAAACTAACTAACTTTCACTGTAGCTAATTAACCAACTAACTACCCTTAACAACTTAATTAACTCAATATATGAAGAGAACTTTCAAGGTATTGCTGTACACTTTATCAATTCCTCAACAAGATTGATATAGGTTTTTCGGAGTAGACTGGATATTCAAGATCTCATAACAAAAAAAAAACTAAGTTGCTGGTCAAACAAAAGAACTGCCACCCTGACTTCTTCCCTGGAAATACCAAAATGTGCGCATGTCAAATGCATCAGTAAATCACTTGAAATCTATAAGTCGGACCTTCTTAAGAAAGGATTCTAGTTATACAAAATGTTGCTATGTCTAATAATTAAGAAATAATATTCTAAAAGTATATATATGGTACAACAATATACATATACGTTACTGTGAAGAGGAAAGAGAGATTAATTTTGAAGGTACTTGAACAACACTAAAATAAGCTTGAGAAGCAGTGAGTACGCGAGTTTGGTGAATCATAACCCGCATAGAATACCAGAAATAAGAGATTGTATTCCGAAAAGAGAAAAAGCTAATTGGTACACAAAAATATGCTAAAAAATGAAATCATAAGGTACAAACATACAATTGTTCAATAAGGACATAAACATAACTATAACATAAAAACTCCCACGTTAGGTATGTGAGTACTCAACAAAATTATCTCAATAGAAAGTGTGTTATTCAACCTGCTATATCTTAATCTTTGATCTTTGTTTTCTCATATGAAAGCAAGTAGAGAAAAAAGAAAATGTTTTTTTTTGTTTTCCATCGATATTTAAGTACTCGCTTCATAGATGACTAAGCTTTGTAGATTAATACCAACACCAACCATTATTTACGTCGATGTAGTTTTGTATAGTCTAGAGTAAATATGAATAAAGATAGAAAAGAGAAGCTCGTTGAGGCGCGTACCATTTGTATCAGTGGGCTACAGATGTAATCAAATGATCTCAAATCATCAACTTCTTCAAACATGGATACTTGACACAATATAAAAGCTTAATCTGCAAGGTGTTGTTCATCTTATATTCCAAACATACTTAGAACAAAACTTTGAACATCTTTGTAAGACAACAAAGTTTAAGAACATTTTCACAACTAGAAAATTAAAACTAGTAGCGAAACTAGAATCAGAAACAAATTTTAAAAAAAATATACGAAATATTTTTCTTAAAGAAGAATTGTTGTTAATATGTGTCTAAAGAATCTTACTGATTCCAACAAACTTTGCAGAAACACGAAGTTACCAAGTTTAATGAACCAGTGAAGAACAAAAGAATAGAAGAACTGAAATTAATTCACAAATCTAAAGTTTGTAAAACACGTACCAGAATCTGAAAAAATTTTAATAGGAAAAAGATCAAGTCCACTGAACTCACAGTGTCCCCTTAAGGAAATTATTCCCCTCTAGTATCCGAGGTTTGATTTGGACTATGACCTCCCAGGGTAAAATGATCTCAATCACCAGAGTATAGATACCAAAAACTCCGGTGTCAGCGAACCACTCAACGGCAGTAAAGTACACTTAGAATACTAGATTTAGTAGTTGAAGAAGAAATCCATGAATTCTATATGTAAATGAGAGGGAATCCCTCAATTTATAGAAAACAAAGGGTAGTGCGAAAAGGTTCTTATTGTGCCTTACCGGAAAGGTCACAAACCTTTGGAAAAGTTATAATCTTACAAAAAGGTCGTCACCTTTCATAAAAGTCACAACTTCCCATAAAAGTCACAACTTTTCATAAAAGTCGCAACTTTTCATAAAAGTCGCAACATTTCATAAAAGTTACAACTCTTCATAAAAGTTGCAACTCTTCATTTTCCATTCACACCTTTTTAAAACTCAACAATCCCCCGCATGAATGAGAAATGACTCGAAGACAAAGAAACGGATAAGTATGTGTAATTTACAAGAAACAATTAATTGCATCTGGATAAGTGGTTTCCCCTTGGACTTTCCGTAGTGAACATATGTCGGATATACTCGGTCAATCGGTAGAGTGCGATATCTTTGAACCGTCGAACTTTGGTGTATACCTAGACAACCATATGTCACACAATTAACCCTTTACCGTTTATGGTTCTTACGATTGTGTTCGTTTCAGCCATGAACACCTCCTGATTCCATGAGTGTATAGAGAGATGGGCTTTTGACAATCATCTTCTTTGAAGCGGCTTACACTTCACACTCACATAGGTGATTCCTAATCGTGTTATCGCGTAGATACACTATTTGGTCAACTCTGCCAAACTTAGCAAATCATTAAAACCATTAAGCTTTATTAACTCATTAACAAGCCTTGATGTTGTATCCCTGTCCCTGAGCATTGTCCTCATCATGAGAATGGATTGAGTTTGTTGACAATGTCAAACCGTCATTCACAACTTCGTTTTTCTTCTTGAATCTAGCTCTTGGGATCTCCAGTCTGTTAGATAGAGTTACTGCCATGATGACTTGTCCTAAGCCGTAAATTCATTCCCTTAGATGATCTTTTAACTTCCTCTCCAGTTAGGCCTTTTTGTAAGTGGATCCGACACATTATCCTTTGACTTTACATAGTCAATTCTGATAATTCCACTAGAGAGTAGTTTTCTAACGGTATCATGTCTATGTCGTATATGACGAGACTTTTCGTTATACGTCATGCTCCATGCCCTACCTTTTGCATCTTGACTGTGAAAATGTATGCATACTAATGCCAATGGTTTGGGCCAAAATAGAATATCTATCGAAAAATTGGGAGTCTTTCAACTTATTCACCGACCTTTTCTAGAGCACCTAGCTCAAAGATCATTATAGAGCTAGCGATACATGTCTCTTTTGAAATATTTCTAAGAGACTGCTCCTCTACCAATAGTAAATACTATTCACTCGTGAATTTTTATTTCATTCGTCCAATGATTCAATTTGCATCACTATATCTTTCAATATTGTTGGATATTGTTATAATGCAAGACATAGTTTTAAGTATTATTTTAAATACTCCAAAACTCTATTTATTGTCATCTAATGAATTTATTTGTGATCACTTGTGAACCGACTCAGTTTATAGCAAATTCTATATCTGATCGCACACATTATATGATATACATCATGTTTCCCAAAACTCTAGCACAGTCCAATTGTGAGTCACTTTTGTTGTCACTCTTTTGAAATGCAAAGCTCACATTTATTGGAGACTTGACAATATTGACATCCAAATATTTGAACTAGTTAAGTACCTTTTCAATGCAATGAGACCGTGAAAATGCTAAACATTATGGAGTTCTATGAATTCTTATATCTAAGATACCATTAGCAACTCCAATAATTTTCATTCCACTTGCTTTATAGCATACGTTTAGTAGCATTTATGTCATTAGTGTCTCTATTGATGATCAACATATCACCAATACACAAACAAACAACGACCTTATAATTTTAATGTGAACACATTTATCACTTCCATCATTCTTCAATTCATTTGCCGACATGGTTTGATCAAATTATGTCATTGTTTGGGTGCTTCAATAATGTAACTTAACAAGTTCACACACTTTCTTTTATTTTACCAGGAACCACAAAATCCTCGGGTTGTTCCATGTAAATTTCTTCGTCTAATTCTACATTTAAGAAAGTTATTTTCACATTCATATGATGACTTTGGGGTCATATACCACACTAATAATTTTTGCATCCGAATGGATGTAATTCTAATTACTAACGAGTATATATATATATATATATATATATATATATTGACAAGATCAAAACCTTGATTTTTTATTTTTTTTTGTCTAAAGTCTTTGACACAAAGTCTTGCTAGTATTTTTCAACAGTTCCATCAACTGTTATTTTCCTTCTAAAGATTCACTTTGAACCCAAAGGTTTATTTTCTTGAAGAAGATCAAAATTAACTTCTAATATTGTTTATTGACACCATCTTTCCAAAGAATGAGTCTACAAAAGACACAGAAAATGTTGCAAAATCATATTCGAAGAAAGTAAATGTCATTTAACATTTACTAAGCCTTCTGAATCTCTTTATTAAGTACATTATCCTTTTCATTTCCTAGACCTTTTAGAACCTTCTCTAGACTACTCAAGTCTAATTTTACAGTCCACAGTCATAGGTCCTATTTTAATTTTTTTAGGAATAGGAACTTGGACTTTGACTAGATATCCCCACACTTTGAAATATTTCAAGTTGGATTTCCTTCCTTTCCATTTCTCATATGGAATAGAATGTATTCTGATCAAACAAAATCGCTTTCTTTCTAAAAAGACAACTTTTTGTTGTTCCCTTTTGCAGTAAGGATAGTTCCTCCATACAAGTTTTGTGTAAACACGAACTTATAAATAATGCATCCATCATTTCTTTCAACGTTCGGTTTTTCATTAGATTGAGGTGAATATGGCAGTAGTTTGATGGATATTCCACTTTCCAAACATATTTCTGCATAATGAGATTTATACTCTCCATTCTTATCACTTCTTATATTTTTCCACACTGACTTTCAACTTCGATATTACATTGTCCAGACATTTCTATTGCTTCATCCTTACCATTCAACAAATAGACATACTCATTTCTAATGCAATTCTCAATAAAAGTAACAAATACTTTTTCCACCATGAGATGGTGTTAACTTCATATCACAAATGTCAAGGGATTAGAATTTCTTTCAACAAATTTATAAGAATGTTCAACATACTTAGATTCCACAAAAACTTGACATTTTTATTTATTGCACTCAAAGTTAGGCAAAACTTCTAAGTGGAACAGTTTTTCTTACAGGGTTTTATAATTGACATATCCCAAGTGTTCATGTCACAAACATTGACTCAAGTAAGTAAGAACAGATAAAAACATTGAGTTCGAAAAGCTCTTCGCGAGGTAGCTTTTTCCTCACTAATATTTTGTTCCTATTTCTTACAATTTTGTGTGATACAAACATTATTTAGATTGTCAAATGTCCTTTTCAGAAGGACATTTCCATAACTTTCAATATGATTGTTATAGAACTACCCATGAACAAAGTTTCATCGGGTTCAATAAAGACAATATAGTCCAAGTGTTATTTTTACAAAAACATAACAAAATGACTATTCACCAATATTCATATCTATGCAAATACTTTTATTATAATAAACATATCTTTTCATGAAAAATCACAATATTTTAAGTGATATTTTATTTTCATAAAAGAACACAATTATTTTGAACAAGCATATATATAATTTGGATGTTTTATACTAGTCACACTATATACTAGTAATAGAGAGACTCAACAACCACAATATCAGATATACTCCAAGAATTTTGTGGGTATAACATAATACAAAAGTATCATTGAATTTCATATCTTTTGCTTCAAAGTTAAATTAGACACCAAGTCTAATCATAAGCAAATAACCCCCACATTTCAAATGTGATCTCAAAAATATTTTTCAAGTATTTGAAAATAGTTTTCACAAATATTTTAATGTTGAAAACATTATTCTACGAAAGAATTATAGTGCTGCAATTCTCTTTGACAATGTTTACACAATGTCAAAGTTCATTCCATAGAGACACAAAATCACAAATTCTAAGTCACTGGTATTTTTCCTCTATCATAAATAGACATACCACATAGTATTTTAAATACTAACAATAAGTACAAAAAAAATGTACAATTTATTTCTATATTATATTGAAGTTTATAGAAAATCAAAAGTACAACACTGACTTATTATGTGAAGTTTTCATATTCTTCAAACATATTGCATAGTCCAATTTATACAGAGTATAAAACCACAAAAGTTTTTAGTCTACAAAAATCAGACACACTAACATTTCACATGGAGTACAAAACTTCAAAAGTCTTTTTTTTTCTCCAAACAAAATAACACATATTCTTTATCACATAGAAATGTTTTTCTTATCAAATAATCTTCCAACTATTACATTTTGACATACTATTTTATCAAACAAAAATATGAATCTCTCATTTTTGCAAACTAAAGAATTTTAAAAGCAACAATATTTTCAAAGTAAAATTCATTCCACAACATATGGTTTGCAGATCTTTTTCCAAAGATACACATAATAAAAAAAATAAAATCAAAGATGATAACTCTTAGAAACTATTTTCCTCCTTAGATAATTTAATAAGAAGGTTACTTGGTAATCTTTAAACGGAATACCATAAAAAATTTCTGTAACATTCTCACTTCGAGCTTGCTAAAAAAGGCAACGAATTATGGAGAAGTAATGCATTTATCTTCTACTTCCATGATCAGATTTCCTTAATCAGTAGAATACAAAAAATACTAACAGTATATTAATATCCTTAAGATTGTTGTTCATCTTGTATTCCAAACATACTTAGAACAAAACTTTGAACATCTTTGTAAGAAAAGAAAGTTTAAGAACATTTTCACAACTAGAAAATTAAAACTAGTAGCGAAACTAGAATCAGAAACAGATTTAAAAAACAATATACGAAATATTTTTCTTAAAGAAGAATTGTTGTTAATATGTGTCTAAAGAATTAACTGATTCCAACAAACTTTGCAGAAACACGAAGTTACCAAGTTTAATGAACTAGTGAAGAACAAAAGAATAGAAGAACTGAAATTAATTCACAAATCTAAAATTTGTAAAACACGTACAAGAATCTGAAAAAAATTTAATAGGAAAAAGATCAAGTCCACTGAACTCACAATGTCCCCTTAAGGAAATTATTCCCCTCTAGTATCCGAGGTTTGATTTGGAATATGACCTCCCAGGGTAAAATGATCTCAATTACCAGAGTATAGATACCAAAAACTCCGATGTCAGCGAACCACCTAACGGCAGTAAAGTACACTTAGAATACTGATTTAGTAGTTGAAGAAGAAGTCCATGAATTCTATATTAAAATGAGAGGGAATCGCTCAATTTATAGAAAACAAAGGGTAGTGCGAAAAGGTTCTTATTGTGCCTTACCGGAAAGGTCACAAACCTTTGAAAAAGTCACAATCTTTCAGAATGGTCGTCACCTTTCATAAAAGTCACAACTTCCCATAAAAGTCACAACTTTTCATAAAAGTCACAACTTTTCATAAAAGTCGCAACTTTTCATAAAAATCGCAACATTTCATAAAAGTTACAACTCTTCATAAAAGTCGCAACTCTTCATTTTCCATTACACCTTTTTAAAATCCAACACAAGGTCATACAAAGAGTGGTGATAAGTTAATTATGGACTCAGCTGTTATACAAGCAATTACTTTGTTATTTTTTATTTCATCAAAGATGTACCAATTTATGATATGATATTACATATTTTTGCGGAAATTAAGATTATAAATTTGTCAAAAGGAGGCATCCAAACTGCAGTAGAGCTAGAATTTCACTACAAAGAGGAATCTCCACAATCCTTCTGAGGAATTGCTGAAGCAAGAACCACAAAACATTTACTTGAATGATGATACTTCAGGAAAAATAAAAAGATTCTTTAACCATTATTCTAAAACATAGTAGAACTTGGGAGATGTAACATTGCGATCAAAGAACGCAATTTGAAAGTTTAAGCTAAATTTGTTTTAAAATCTCACACATTTAAATTAGGAAAAGATTTTACGACAAGAACACTGAAAACTAACAGATACTTTTACATGAACATAAATGCAACATTATGAAAACTAACAGTAAAAAGATAGAAAACATATCACTAATTTATTAACATTTCTATCAGAAAAAGATTTTTTAATCATTAGTCTTAAACAGAACAATTGACCAGATAATTCTGATAAAGGACAAATATAAATTCAATAAAACAAAAAGGGAAAAATTATGTTATTGCAAAAATATATTAGTATCTCAAACCATTAGCAAATAAAAATATATGACTTGTTTTGAAGTAAGAGTAGTAGCAAAGGATCTTACTAACTTTGTGATACCATGGACGTTCCAGTAAGATCTGTTTTTCCTTCTTCTTTCTATTAGTTTAGCTCTTATCAACAAAGCTCCATCCCATAACACATAGCTATATCTGCAGTTGTTGATTATACCTTATTTATCGACACTAAATCAGGGATCTCCTCCAAATCAGGGATCTCCCATTATGGCTAATGGTCATTAGCTTGAAATCAGTAGATCTATTACTTGTATAAATATTTTGTAAATCCTACACTTTTAAAAATCGAATAAGCAGATCACAATTCTTTTATCTCTAATTGTTTTGGATCTCTATCATTATTCAACTTGGTATCAAGAGCCTTGTTTTTTTTTCAAATCCTCACGACTCAGTTTTTTTTCTTTTCTCTAGATGGATTCACGAGATACCTTGTCAACAAAATTTGATGGGCATAACTATCCGATTTGGAAGTTCCATTTCAAAGCCTTCATTAGAGGCAAAGGTCTCCTTGTTATTTTGGATGGCTCAAAGGTTGTCCCTACAGAAGACAAAGAAAAAGAGGTTTGGGAGGCTGACAATGGCAAAATTATCACCTGGCTTGTCAATTCCGTCTCTGTCGATATAGCCATGGAACGGACATCTTTTGAGAAAACATCAGAAATGTGGAGTCATCTACATACCCTCGATAACCAACAAAATCTGGCTCGAGATTTTTGAATTGGAAAGACTACTTGCAGAATCTATACAAGGTAATGTACGTTGTTTCTATTCTGTATTACTCACATTATGGGCAGAAGAAGATCAGTTGTTTGCCGCCTTTATCCCTGGGGTTGGATTAAAGGATTTCATGACTACGATGAAGAGGACAAGGACAATCCAATTTCTAATGAAACTCAGGCCCGAGTTCGAGCATCTGCGTGCTAGTATTCTTTAACAGGGAAAAACTACCAGCTTTGGAGGTGGTAGTTTCTGAAGTTCTTCAAGAAGAAACTCGGTTGAGTTCTCAAGCTTCCATGTAGAATTCCCTCACCATGGACACTACCTTGGCTGCATAACAAAGTTCTTCTTCCTCGGGCAACTCTAACAAACCAGTTCAATGCTATCATTGCAAGGAAACATGCCACATTATTTCCCACTGCAAGAAGCGAAATTATTGCAACTATTGTAAGAAAGAAGGTCATATTATTCTGGAATGTCATAAGAAATCTGGTCCAAGGAAACGCTCAACTCCTCATAAGGCCTTCCAAGCAATGACAAGGGATGATGGAACACGAGAAACACCAAAAACAAAAGTGCTCGATCGCAATGATATCTACAAAATGATACAAGAATCTTTGGTGGCTGCTCTTCCTAATGCGATCTCTTCAGCTTTAACTGCCACGTATCCTGGTAAAACTAAACTTTCAGACTCAACGGTATGGCATATTGATTTGCTGCATCTAATCGTATGACAGGAAATCAAAAACTTTTTTCTGATTTATCTAGACTACGTTCTAGACATGAAATTGTTACGGCAAATGGCTAGGTTTTAACTGCATCAATTGGCTCCATTAAACCATTTTCAGAAGTTCTTTGTGTACCAAAGCTTACTGCAAATTTGTTATCTGTTGGGCAACTTGTAGAACAAAATTTTATTGGTTATTTTTTCTCCTAATGGTTGTGTTATTCAGAACATATTGAGAGGGGAAACGATGGCCAAGGGACGTAAGGTTGGCAGGCTGTTTCTTCTTCAATCTCAGGATACCAAACTTCATCAGTGTTTTCTTTCAGCTTCAAATAAAGATATCCAATTTTCAAATAAAATGTGGAACTTGTGGCATATCCATTTAGGCCATCCACACGCTTCTCGGTTATATTTTATGCTTAAATCTTGTAATTTGTTGGGCAAACATTCACTGATTTTTCCCTTTAAATTACGTTGTGAAAGTTGTGCAAAATCAAAGAGTCATAAACTTCCTTTTCAATTAAGCAATACTAATTATTCTGCTCCTTTTGATTTAATTCATAGCGATGTTTTGGGACCTTCTCCAATTATATCTCTTTTAGGATACAAGTATTTCATTCTATTGATTGATCAAGTATCTCGTTATACATGGATTTTCTTCTTGAAACACAAATCTGACGTACCAAATATTATCTAAAAAATTTATAACCTTATAGAAACCCAATTTGAGAAAAAGATCAAGATTTTTCGTTCAGATTCAGGAAGGGAATATGTAAATACAAACCTAACTATCTTTTTACAGGAAAAAAGCATAATTCATCAGCGTTCTTGTCCGTATACACCGGAATAAAATGGTATGGTGGGACATAAGAATAGACATGTTGTTGAAACTGCCTTAGCCCTTCTTGATACTTCAAATGTTCCAAAAACATTTTGGGTTGAAGCAATCCAAACATCTATTTATCTCATAAATAGACAATCATCCTCGATCATGAAACAAAATTGTCCTTATTTTATTCTTTTCAAAAAATTGTCTGACTATTCACATCTTAAAGTATTTGGTTGTGTGTGCTTTGTTCTTCTTCCAGATCATGAACGTCATAAATTATCTTCCAAAGCCGTTAAATGTGTTTACTTAGGATACATTGACATTCAAAAGGGGTATTTGTGTTTTGATTCAACACGTCGTTCATTAAGAATCTCACGACATGTTATCTTCTTTGAGAATTCTTTTATTTATACTAACAAAGACTCACAAATCTCTACTATGTCTTTCTTGAATAAATTTTCTTCTCATGATGCTGCTTGCCATAGCCACCTTCCCGCTAGTCCTTCGTCGACCATGCCCTCTACCACATGAGGTACTACTTATGACTTTGATCCTTTTTCTGATAATGATACGACTTCGGCTAATACTAATTCTTTACCTCACCCACATAATGCCTCATTAAATCTTAACAACCAATCACCTTCTCCCACTCATCAAAATAGCATTGATCCCATTAGACGATCATCTCGGCATGCTCCCCCTCCAGAACGATATGGATACTCAACAGGTGAATATGGTCGATCTTATGCCTTACTAACAACCTTGAATTTTATAGTTGTACCAAACTCTTACATGCAGGATAGTGGTCAGAAATGTTAGGAGGATGCAATGCATGAAGAATTAGTTGCCCTTGTGGAGAATGATACATGGAATGTGGTGGATAGACCAACAAATGCAACAATTATTGGAAGTAGATGGGTGTACTCAATCAAGATGAAAGTTGATGGTTCCATAGATCGATACAAAGCAAGATTAGTAGCTCAAGGATACAAGCAGGAATATGGAATCGACTATAATGAAACATTTTCTCCAGTAGCTAAGATGACGACGGTAGGTATATTGCTTGCCTTAGCATCAATAAAAGGTTGGAAGTTACATCAATTGGACGTCAAAAATGCCTTCCTGCATGGGAACTTGCAAGAAGTGGTCTACATGAATCCACCACCAGGTTATAAATATATTAAACTAAATCAGGTGTGTCGTCTTAAAAAATCTCTCTATGGATTAAAGCAGGCTCCTCGCTCTCGGTTTGAAAAGTTCCGCACTACAATCTTAGGTGCTGGTTTTACTCAAAGTAGCTCAGATTATTCGTTATTCTTACGTCGTACTACCTCAGGTATTACTATCCTCCATATTTATGTGGATGACATGATTATCACAGGAAACGACGAAGTTGGAATCTCTTATTTGAAAGATTTGTTACACTCCTCGTTCAAAATGAAGGACTTGGGAAAGCTAACATATTATATGGGTTTGGAGGTAAGTTATGGAAAGGAAGGCATACGATTAAGTCAAAAAAAGTATGCAGAAGATCTAGTTCAGTTAGTCAATCTTATTGATCATAAGAAGGTTCATACTCCAATGGAAGTGAATACGATATACAAAAAGGAGGAAGGAGAGCTTTTTAGAGATCAGACCTTGTATAGACGTCTAGTTGGATCACTTATATAACTTACTATGAGTCGTCTTGACATCTCTTGTGCAGTACAGGTGTTAAGCCAATTTGTTACCAAGCCTTACAAGATGCACTACACTGCTTTGCTCAGGGTTATTAGATACATAAAATGTACTGTGAATCGGAGTCTCTTATTTCCATCATCTTCATCGTTGGACATGGTGGGATATGCTAACGCAGATTGGACAGGATGCCCTGATTCAAGACGATCCACTACAGGCTGGTGCATGATGCTTGGCTCGTGCATGATTTCGTGGAAGTGCAAGAAACAATCTCGAACGTCGAAGTCATCCACAGAGGCAGAATATAGAAGTATGTCTGCTGCATGCTCTGAAATCATTTGGTTGCGAAGGTTGCTATTAGAACTTGGCATCGAACTGAAAGGATCAACCACATTGTATGGAGACAACACTAGTGCAATAAGAATCACAACAAACCCCGTTCATCATGAAAACACCAAGCACATAGATGTAGATTGTCACTATATTAGAGAACTGGTTGAAGATCGGAGTATTAGCCTGAAGTATATATCTTCTAAAGATCAACTGGCTGACTTATTTACATAGGCTATGCCAAGAAGTATACACAATAATCTGTTGTCCAAACTCATGTTTTGTGATACACAACATTAGTTTTGAGGGAGGGTGTTGATTATACCTTATTTATCGACACTAAATCAGGAATCTCCCCCCCCCCCCAAATCAGGGATCTCCCATTATGGCTAATGGTCATTAGCTTGATATCAGTAGATAATTAGGACTCTATTACTTGTATAAATACCTTGTAAATCCTACACTTTTACAAATCGAATAAGCAGATCACAATTCTTTTATCTCTAATTGTTTTGGATCTCTATCATTATTCAACTGTATCATCAAGTCGCATATTTCACAGTAAGCCCATCAATAAATCTATAACTGAGACACCATACTTCTATGCATCCACCATCACATGAACTTTGAATTCTTGTGAAGATCCATTATATATTTGCTTCACAGATTTCATGCGATCTTCAATAAGTAAATACTTAGAGACCAAAAAACACATGTCTCATTCATCAAAGTATATCAAAAAAATATATAAATGTCAAACTTTATTTTTTTTTAAAAGAAAGAAGATCAAATCCTTGAAGTTTTCCGTGCAATGTCTTCATTAATTTTGGAGCGAGAGAACTTGTTGCATTGACTTCACCTCGTGATCGAACGAAAAACTCAATGACTCAATAGGGATCGAATTTGATGGTGTTCTTGCACAATTATGAAACAGAGAAGAGCAAAGCTATTTTGTGCATGTGTATCACTACTATATGATTATCGAAATTGTCATTTTGATTTTTCAGATTACCACTTTCGAAGTCTTTTCTCTATAAAGTATCAGTGATAATCTACCCTTCGTACAGTTCGTTTAAGAAGCAATAATATACTCTTATTTTTATCTTGGTTCTAGGTTTGGATATTTTTGTATTGATATATTTGTATGAATCAAGAACATATATTCTTTCCTAAGACCTTCCTCCACTTCTCGATAAAAATCTTCTTAATGTATTGTGAGTCTATAATCTTCTCCTCAGAGTCCAAAAAGGGTGGACCACTGATGAAAAAGTTAATGAAGCAATGAATGAGGAACATAGTTGTGAATGTTAGATGCAACAATACACTAAATAACCACAAGCTCCCCAATTACAATAAAAAAACATATTGAGATGTAATATGAAATATGTATTAAACCACATTTTGGCCGTCATTATTTCATAGAATGATATTTGGTCTTCAATAACTAATTAAACAAAAAAAATAACATGCATGAACAATCTAAAGTCACAGGATAACTCTTCTATCTGGATTGATCACAAAACAGAGAAAAGAAGATGTAAACTTACCACTCTTGAATAAATTTACTTAATTTTAGTCGAGTAGCTATCATCCAAATCTGAAATACCAAACATTGAACATGGAAGAATGTCATATTCAATAAGGTAACAGTTTCTATCACAAAGAATTCGGTTATAGGAACCTTAACAAAGTTCAATGGTACAGGGAGATTCTTATAGACTAATTCCAAATAATAATAAAAAAAGATATAATTTTATACTATAAAAAATTCTAATTTCAAAGAAAATTTGGAAAGAAGATAAATGCATACCATGAAAGAGTAACAAAACAAAAAGGCTAAGAAAAGTTGTATTATAATTCATAACTTCACTAATATCTTTAATATCAATGTACCCATTAGTCTCACCCAGTGTATACAAAGTGAGTCGGTTTCAATTTTTTTTTTAAACGCCTAAAATCTCTGTACTATAGACCATTCTTGTACTCTTACAATTTTTCAATTTGAAGAAAAAGTAAAATAACATACTGAAGAAAACCTTACCCTGATACAAGAACCAGATTCTTGTAATTCTGTCGCAACACAATAAAATAAAGATTTATCATGGAAACCTTCCTAACTCAAGGAAGGAAAAAAATCACACCGAAGTTTTATATTAATTCAAGATTTACAACTCAGTTAATCAATGAATCTAACTCTAAACTTCTACCCTTTTCGATTAACTATAATCGAAAACTCTCCACTCAACAAGAAGTCAAACTCGCTTCTTGTTTACAAAGACTCTCAACTCTTCTTAACTCTAACCACCCAAGAAGTGAAACCCACTTCTTTTTTACAATTCTCACAACCTCTCTCCCAAGAAGTCAAACCCACTTTTTGTTACAATTCTCTCAAAACTCAACTCCCTAGAAGTCAAACCCACTTCTTGCTACACAATCTAGAAATTATTACAACCTAATAATAAACCTAGAACAAATCAACAAAGACTAATAATCCTAGACTTTAATTGATCAGACTTCAACATGCAACAGTTTAGTGTTGAACAGATTTCGTGAACCAGGTCCTTACGTTGATGTGACAAAGCTCTGGGTTTTAGTTCAGTGTGGAACAGATACGTGGGCCAGGTCCTTACGTTGCTATGACGAAGCTCTGCGTTTTTTCTCCAAAAACTATTGCTCTCAAGATTATATATTTCGCGACTGTTATGCAATAGATCTGGCTTTGCTAGAAAATTCTCTCGATTTTTGTTTATGCAAAGATGTTTTTTTCCTTCAACTTCTAGATCATTTTATAGAGTTTGATTTGTCTTCAACTTTTACAAGGAAAGGAGTTACAAATCATTTTCCTTATTGAATTTGTCTATATTTATTTATTTCCTTATTTGACTTGAATTGTAACTTCTTTATTTCTTTCCTTATTTGACTTGAGTTGCTACTTTTTCATTTCTTTCCTTCTTTATTTCTTTACATATTCATTTTCTTCTTTTCCTTCTTTTTTACAATTCTGCACTTTTTCTTCTTTGCCGCAATCTTTCATAATTGTACACATACGACAACATGTCTTCACTTTATCAATCATCAAACTACTTTATCAGTTCTCCTACTTTCCAACATTTCCCCCTTTTTGATGATGATAACCAATGATTTGTTACACATCAAGACAATTTGTAAGTCATCAAAACTACAACTCTTTGTCATCCATCAAAACTACAAACTTCATGTTTTCATAATACCCAACAATTTTCCCCTTTTTGATGATGACAAACTATGCATAATATGTCCCTAACCCAAATCATGCAACTTCCCCCTTTTGGTATCATTGAAAACTAAAAACAAAAGAACTCGAATAACATTCAATGAGTGCAATATCATTTTTAACTCATAGCCACTTGGACAACACTTTCAAGTACACTTCTGCTAACTATATGGTTTGTTAATCTGAGGATATTAGTCATCTTAAGCTCATACACAATTAAGATCTTCAATGAGAAACAGAATAAACAAATATGTACCAGTTTAAGCCCTTAGAACCCTAAATCAAAAGCATATGATATCATGTGTATGAGACAGACATAAGCACATCAACGAGTCAAATAGTCTAAAAAATTGAGAATAAGGATTGGGACAATGATTACTAAAGTGAGGAACAAAAGGATGTTTACTGCCATTGATAATTTTTTTCAGTATGCCCATTGTGCACCAGCTCCTTTATTGTCATCAGTTTTCTTAGAATGTGAAATTTCATCAAGAGAAACATGAGGTACATCATCAATTTTTTTTATTTTTTTTAAACTCTACTCCATAACATTTTCATTCCTCCATGAATTTTTTTATTAGCCTTTTTCTTGATGACATTTTGAAGGAGTACCAACTATAAGTAAGAGATTCACCACATTTTAGTGCACAAGGAGATGTGTTTATCAATAATGAAAGCAAACAACAATTTATTTATGTGAGAATTGTTCCCCTGAGAGATAGAGAGATTATACACTTGGAATGGATGAAATATCAATTTAGAGTTTGTGAACCTGGTTCAGAAGTGAGAGGTAAAGCAAGGTTCCCCCGGAAATAAAGCATGAGTGGCTTGAAGACTAAGGTTTTCATCATTAGAACGGTTTGGGATTGAACGATGCTTATTGTCAAAGAGGGTCCTTGGTGTTTTTATAAAATCTGAAATTTTTTTATGATTGACCAGGTTCACTAGTACTTATGTTTGACCCAAACTCAGGAAATTCATGCATTAGAAAAGGATGGTACATACCTGAGTATTACGGAGAAATCAGGTTCCCCCTTTTTGTGTTCCTCCATGATTTACTTAACAGTGTTAGCAAAGAGTAGAGATAATATCTGCAGACCTTCTAAACATTATTTGAGATGTGATTGGAGTGTGTACCTGTTATAGTACGAAGTTGAGTTAGTAGATATTCATTGTATAATTACTCAAGCATAAGATTATTCGTTTACTAGCCAATTATTAAAGAAAATCATGATATGCATCAGCTTGTTTCGATAGGCCCTGACTGTTTGATTTTTTCCAAGTTCTTCATATTCAAAGCCTTCATGAGTATGTCTGCTACATAATACTCTCCCAGATCAAAGGAACTAAGTAACAGAAAACCAACCACTATCAGTTTTCAATAACTTCTGATTAATAACAAGGACCAGGTTCACATAACGAAGTTTCCCCTGAAGGTGTACTATACTCTAACTGTCCCCATTGCTTTATTATTCCCCCTATCTCCAATACCATAGGTTAGTACAATAATTCATCTTTCAGGTGTATCAATGATTGATAGATGTGAACCAGGTACATATGCAATGTTCTCCAAATTTACATCATCAAAGATGTTTGACATCATGTCACTTTCTTTTTTCTCATCCTTTTCAAGGACTAAACTGCCGCCTTGATAATCAAAAAGCGAGAGAAAATTTTCTACCATCTTTAACACCTGTTTGGAGCATGCACTATTTATGAACCAAGTTGACCTTTTTCCTCTCACCTTCACCTGAAACACTAGTCAAAGATTAGTCTTGGAAACCCAGATTGACTTGGGCTCCTTCATGTGAGTAAAAGGTTGAATAAGATTTCTTTTAGCCCATATAGGCAAATAAGAAAACTTTTTATCTGGAGCATTTTTATTTGGAACAAGGTTCTGAGCCGTATCAGTCTTTTCCTTTTTGGTGAACTTAACATTTTTCTGAAAAGCTTCAAATAGAACTTTACATTGATTCTTTAAATGACCTGAGTTTCCACAATGAGTGCATAAATTTTAGACATATGAATGGTGTGTGCTACAAGATTATTTTGTTTTTTAAAATCTATCCCACTTCGACTGGTGGTTTGCCTTTCTTGAATCTGAGTTAAAATTTCAGAGGATCTGGTCCATCTAAGATTTCGTTGCAGATCAAGTTTGGTATGATCAAGATTTTCTTGTAGCAACCTATTTCTTTCTGTTAAGGCTTGATAATTTATGGTTAACAATTTTATTTTTTATTCCAGGGCTAATTGAAGTTCACTAGCAGAGTTTTTGCCCTTGTGACTTAAATTTGAGGTCTGAATCTGTTCTTTTAATTTATTTTGAAGACATTGATTGTTTTTCTCAAGATTGTCGTTTTCTTCTCTTAAAGATGCATAGTTTTCCATCACTTGTTCTCTTTCAGAGTTGATTGATAGATATGCATCTATAAGAGTACTCAATAGGGAATCTAGTTCCTTTTTAGAATATGACTCAATGTTTACTTTAATGTGATGAAAACTTACCTTGCTTTGTTTGTCATCTTCTTCATCATCTACAGAATCTGTTTCAGCAAGGAGTGCAAGAAAATCATATTTATTTGATTGTTCTATTGCAAGTAGTGATTGATTTTTGAACCGTCCATCCTCAGATTCTTCTTCTGATAAGTCTCCCATAGCGGCAAAGGCCCTTTTCATTAAAAGATCAGCTTCTTTATTGGTCATTCGTCTGTTTGTGGGAATGTACTTATCATTCTTGATTTCCTTTTCTTTCTCCGAACTATTCCTTTTCTCTAGACTTTTAAAGGACAAAACTTGACAAAGTGATCCGAACTTCCACACTTGTGACATACTTGATCTATCGGATTTTCAGTGATTTTTTTAGAGTTCCTTCCATGGAGCACTTGTCCCTTTGTTAACATTCTTGAGAACCTTTTGGTCATTAACGCAATGTTTTCGTCCTCAAAATTTTCTGGTGTTGTGCCTGTAAGAACCAGGTTCATCTCTTTTCTTTTGCCTCCAATTTCCTTTTCTTGTTTTTTTTGAGTTCATAGGTCATGAGATTTCCAATGAGTTCAGTCATAGCTAACTTATCTAGATCACGTGCTTCGGTAATGGCTTCTACTTTGCTTTCCCAAAATTCTGGAAGTACACTCAAAATTTTTCTGACTGCCTTCCCATTGGGAATTATTTCACCTAGTGAGTAGATTTCATTAATGATAGCAGTGAACCTGGTGTGCATCTCTTGGATTGTTTCACCTTTTGCCATTCGAAACAATTCGTATTGTTTGTTCAAGTTATCTATTTTAGACTTCTTTACCTAAGTTGTTCCTTCATGCGCAGTTTGCAAAGTTTCCCATATTGTTTTTGCATCTTGACATGATGATATTCGATTGTATTCATCTGGACCTATTCCGCATATGAAGATCTTTTTTGCTTTAGCATTATTCTGAATTACAAGTTTATCTACAGCATTTCATTCTTTCCTATATTTTGGTACTTGAGTGGTTCCATCAATTCCATTCTTCATGGGTATGGTTGGACCGTCGAACACGACTCCCCATAGGTCTGGATTTTCTCCTAGTAAGTGATCCATCATGCGATTCTTCCACCATCTATAATACTTTCCATTAAACAGTGTTGGTCGAGTTTGAGAAGCTCCTTCCTGTGGTGTAGGTGGTGCAGTTCAAGATGTTAGTCTTTTAATGAAAAGACCTGCTCTGATAGAAATTAAAGAAAACCTTACCCCGATACAAGAACCAGGTTCTTGTAATTCTGTCGCAACACAATAAAACAAAGATTTATCGTGAAAACCTTCCTAACTCAAGAAAGGAAAAAACCACACCGATGTTTTATATTAATTCAAGATTTATAACTCAGTTAATCAATAAATCTAACTTTAAACTTCTACCCTTTTCAATTAACTATAATCGAAAACTCTCCATTCAACAAGAAGTCAAACTCGCTTCTTGTTTACAATGACCACCCAAGAAGTCAAACCCACTTCTTTTTTACAATTCTCACAACCTCTCTCCCAAGAAGTCAAACTCACTTCTTGTTACAATTCTCTCAAGACTCAACTCCCAAGAAGTCAAACTCACTTCTTGTTACAATTCTCTCAAGACTCAACTCCCAAGAAGTCAAACCCACTTCTTGTTACACAATCTAGAAATTATTACAACTTAATAATAAATCTAGAACAAATCAACAAAGACTAATAATCCTAGACTTTAATTGATCAAACTTCAACATGCAACAGTTCAGTGTTGAACAGGTTTCGTGAACCAGGTCCTTACATTGCTGTGACAAAGCTCTGGGTTTTAGTTCAGTGTGGAACAGATACGTGGACCAGGTCCTTACGTTGCTGTGACGAAGCTCTGCGTTTTTTCTCCAAAAACTATTGCTCTCAAGATTATATATTTTGTTAATATGCAATAGATCTAGCTTTGCTGGAAAATTCTCTCGATTTTTGTTTATGCAAAAGACGCTCTTCCTTCAACTTCTTGATCCTTTTATAGAGTTTGATTTGTCTTCAACTTCTACAAGGAAAGGAATTACAAATCTTTTTCCTTCTTGAATTTGTCTATATTTACTTCTTTCTTTATTTGGCTTGAATTGTAACTTCTTTGTTTCTTTCCTTCTTTGACTTGAATTGCTACTTTTTTATTTCTTTCCTTCTTTATTTCTTTCCATATTTGTTTCATTGTTTTCCTTCTTTACAATTCTGCACTTTTTCTTATTTGCCGCAATCTCTCATAATTATACACATACGACACCATGCCTTCACTTTATCAATCATCAAAACTACTTTATTTGTTCTCCTACTTTCCAATACATACCAAACACCAAAATTAAAAAAAATCACAATAGCGGTGAACAATACTCAAGATCTCATACCTTGCATCTTACTGTGTGGAAGATGATAATAGCTAATATAGTAATTTGTCACCAAGTGAAGAAGAGGTCTTTGCTTATTTGCTTCCAAAAATTTCGTTGCTGCGGCACAAAAAGGAAAAAAACAACGGAATAATCAAAACATGATGGCTCATGAATAACATCAAGCACCTTGGGTGCACAATCCATTGATCTTTGACAACTCAGAAATCTCCATAAGATAGTTTAGTTCTTCACTAATTAGTTGAAAACAAAGATAAAATTCATCTAAGAGACAGGACACATGTGTAAACCAAGTACAATACTAAAAAGTATGTAAAAAATGTAGTAAAAAATTATATTCAAAATGAGTAGAAACTAACAAATACACCTGATTGTGATTATGACCAGTACTAAAGCAAATCCAACAAATATTCAGCACAATGAACCTTAGTCTTGGAGAAAAAACAACATGCAACAACTTTTTGTAAATAAAACAATTACAGAGTGAACAAACAAGGAAAATCGAAAGTTAAAGTGAAGCGACATCCCACAAAATATAAAGAAAAATAGGTTTCGCCGGAAAAGAGAACTTGCGGCAGCAATTGAAGTGTAGTGTAATATACGTGTCCACAGAAGAAGCTAAACAAAAATCAGCAATAGTGTACAACCCATCCAACATTTTGTACAGCAGCCTATTGCTGTGTTAGATGGCTTTTATATATATATAATTCTTTAATTTTAGTTAGCCTTTTATTTGTTTTCCTTAAAAGAAATCAATTTTAAAATATGAATATTTTTATTAGATACCAACTTTCATTCGGTCATCATGCATGGTCACGTTTTTTGTTAGGTTTCTAGTTATGCTCAAAGGAAACACAACTAATTTTACTCCCTCAATGGTATTGACTATTGAGAATCATATAAAATAAACCAATTATAGAGAAATATAAGTATGTGTTATATTATAAACCATCTTAAGTAGTTGATGCTAATTATATATATTTCTGAAAATCGCTATCACTATCAACAATAACAATAACAAAAAATGATTTTACAAAGTAACTTCAACAACAAACTATTAGAATTACTAAATTATTGATATTAGAGTGATCCAACCCACTTAGTCACCCTAATATTAAACTCAGCTGTTTGATAATTAATAATCTAAGGTGTCAATTGTTAAAGATTGGTTGTAACCTGGCAAATCAATTAATCCAAATCTGTTTTTTAAGTTTCAACTACTCCCAAGAATTTGAAACTTACCAACTTGAAGGGACATATTTATTTTGAAGTTCTTTGTCCATTTCTTTTTCTTTTTCTGTTGTAACTTTTGGTTTTCCCATTAATAATCTTCATATAAGAAAATAAAAAAAATAGGCTATAGGTGAACTACCTTTTATTTTAATTGTATATCATCATATATCATATATCACACACACATACATATATTATATCATATATTATTATAAGTGAGAAGCTCCAAAGTAATAAATTAAATTACTATTTTGCCCTTATACTAAATTCAAATGTTATTAAATATTTAATTAATTAAACATAAATAGTAGAATTTCTAAAATATTTTTAGTTGGTATAAATGTGAGTAATTAATTAGAAAAAAATAAAAATAAAAGTTATCCTTTTAAATAGATACATGTATATGGTTTATCTTCTGAATTAATTTATGTTCTTAATTAATATTTGTCTTTAATTTTTGTAACACTTGATCTTTCAACTTAGTAAGTGAATCTTCATATTTCAAAGCTATATTTTTTCCTAAAAATATAAATCTTTTTCAGTATTTTCATAGAAAGACTTATATATGATGCAATTTTTGTGTGTGGAAGACTAGAGAAGCTTTAATCAAGTGAAGAAAATTTCAAGGCAAGAGGATTTGTGTCAAGCTTACAAGGCATAATGTGATTATAAGGATGAATAACACTTTAATTACTAGATTATCGAAGCTTGACATATTTGTTTTTTAACTTATTTGTCGAGATCAGAACTATGATACGACCCTTCCATTTATGTAGTTGAATATCACTTCAATTAACTTATCTTCCAAAGATTTTAACTCTTTTTATGGTCAGAAGTTGAATATTTATTACTATAACTTTGTTTTAATTTGCATTATCAATAAAAGAACAGGGAAAAGATTGTCTTGAAATTTTTCTATTTTTCGTTAATAACCTTATGCTAAACTTGCTCCTATACATGATACTTTTTCTTTTTCTTTGTAATTTTGTTTTAAGAGTATATTTGATCGAAGGGTGTATTTTTTGCTTTAGAAAATAAGACATATTCAATAATAAAAATAGTGTATAAGGCATGTAAAATAATTAATGCCTACAAAATATTCTAATTTCAAATTATTAATAATTACATTTTTGCATCTTAAATTTTAAATATTTGTAAAGAATCATTCTTACATGCGCTTGTGGATAAACTCTATTGTTTTTTTAGACAATTTTTATTAAAATTATCATGAGATCCAAATCCCAAAGCCAAAAAATGATACACCAAAATGCTTAAGAAGTTAAAAGATCTTTTATCCTTTGACCAAATATTGCTCCTATTAATTTTTTAACAAAAACATGAAAAATATATTTTATCAAACTTTTAATTGTAAGAATATTAATATTGTCATTTTGGCTCTCCACTAAATTAAAATCTGATTTATTTAATTAAATTTTAATATTTTATTTATATAATTACATAATTTAAATACCAATCATTGCACTATAAATCTTTAGTTATTTCCTTCTAATAAGTTTCTTAATTATAAATTTGAATTACTTAATTGCATTCTACTTAATGAGAAGGAGAATTTCATCTTTTACTAATTAGTGTCAAACATTTTATCTTCTAAAATGTATATCATGTGTAACTATTAATTTAATTTCAACATTTTTACTCTATTCTATGAGACAAGACAGACTTTTTATGGAAGAATTCAATGTTTTTACTCTATTCTATGAGACAAAAAAAATATTTTAAGGATATTAATCATAAGATAGTCTGCCTCCATGTCTGTTTTTGCTACTTTATTTTGTCTTTTAAAACAAATGTAAAATTTCTATATCAAAATTATAATAAAGGGAGGACTATATGCAAAAAAAAATTTCTTCAAGTTAACTATACACTACAAGCATTTTTTTAAAAGTTAAATCACGCATTGCCCTTTTATTAATAAGTTTATACACTAAAAACATTTATCATTTTACATTTCATATGTTTTTGGTAACTCAAATACTATATTTTAAAAAAATATGTGATTTTTTAATAATTCATAGTCATTATGAAGTAAACGTGCAACACACGTCTCCATATACTAGTATATATATGAGTTGGAAGTTTCTAACCTCATAGTTGAATTACAATTTTGCCCTTATCTTACCCCTAAAATAAATTAAATATTAATTTTTATTTAATTAATTAAATATTAAGTAATAGTTATATTTAGATTCATGCATCAAACAAGATCTTAATGCATCATATATTCATGAACTAATTAAACGTGGGTAATGGAGAGTCTAATAACTTTTCAATTTTAATTTGTAAGATAAG
>NC_028646.1:56768872-56770524 GCF_001406875.1 Solanum pennellii | reverse complement strand
TATATATATATATATATATATATATATATATTTTTCATGTTTTCTTCTCTGTTTATGTTTTTTAAATTATTATATGATTATAGTTTATACATATGATATATTTTGTTTACAACAAGTCGACTTTTAATAAAATATAATTCAATTAGTATGAGAATAGTTTTGTCTATATATTTAATTTGATGTATTTTATTACGGATGACATGTTTTTGTTTACTTTTTTTCAGTTTGAACTTGTAATTTTTTCTATAAATTTAATGGTACACCGTCCAGATATTTTTCTTTATACGTATCTTTTTTATAGCCAATTTCTTTTTTGATTATATTGAGTAATTAAAATATATTAATTCCTCTGATATAATAAAATATTTATTTTTCATAAAGTATTTGAAAATATCTAACCTCCAACATCTAAAACAAGATTTTAATGTTATGTTTTAATTTGTGCAGAGTTATATTATTATATCAAACTTACATACAAAAGGACTTACATTTGAATTTAGCAATATAAATTAACTTTTCTAATATCAATTAGGGGACAAACGTGCAATACGCGTTCCTAGGATTCGGATATATATATAAGAACTATATATATATTTTTCTCCATTTATAACTTTTGTATTTAGTAGGTGCACCTTCCCCCTTAACACTTGCATTCGTTTGGCCGCCAGTCTTAGAAGTCGTAATTACTAGTATATCTTCCTAGCTAGTACTCTTTAAGTTAACCAAAAACATCGCTGAAGTCGGTGTAAATTAATAGTTTAATTCTTGAATTATAGATTATTTTAATTATATTTACTTGAATATAAATTTACCCCTGATCTTGTAATATAAATGAAATATATTTTTAATCTCACAAAGTATAAGGTGTTTTTAACATTTTTCTCAATTTCTTATTAAGAGCTTTATAGTCCTATAATAGTTTGATGATGGCAAATTGGGGGGTGTAACTAAATTTAGCTAGTCAACTAAAACAGTAATGTATTTTTAAAGCTGTCATGAGTGTTTTCAGTATTTGTCTCAATAAAATTGTGATATGTTCCAGAAATGAACGAAACAAAAAGAAGAAGTGAAATTAATTTTGTAGTCCATAAGACCATAACTTTTATTAAGGGTGTATTAAATACTTAATTGATTTTCTAACTTTAGTAAAATATAACACCTATAAAGCAAAATGTTAGCATGGCCTATATTACTTAAAATCATTTTCATACTATTCTAATTTGTTTTTTTTTTATGTTAATATACGTTAATAATAAAGTTGGCAAATTAGTTTGCTTTCTGCTCTTCAATCCCCCATCTTAAATTGAGGTAAAAGATGTTTAATTTGTCAAATAATCTTAAGCATGTCACTTTGTGGAAATATGTACATTAGTTTAACCTTATAGAATTTGAATCAACATGTAAAAAACACAACCTAGAAATGAAAATTAAGCTGAGTGTGTAGAGACAACAGATAAATTTAAGAAATTGAGACTGCCTTTCTTGGGGTAGATTTATTTGTTAGATTCATTTCTCTACTAAAAAATTAGTAGTTAATTACAACCTAATATAATTATATTTTCTGATTCTACAAGTATTTGATTATTAACAAAATGAAATATGGGCATGCATGATGATTGTTTTATATATATATATATATATATATATATATA
>NC_028646.1:56734779-56768682 GCF_001406875.1 Solanum pennellii | reverse complement strand
TATATATAAAATTGGAAATTGCATGTGTATTAGGCTACATATGATAAGAAATTAGGTACTCCCATGAGTCATGAGTGTCCTAATCCTTGTAAGAAAGGGTGTGATGCTTGGGACTTGGTAGTGCACATGATTTTTTTTTTTGTGTGTGTGTGCATGAAATAAAATATGATGTATTGAATAATCACACAAAGAGATACTCTTGTTAATAAAAAGGTTGAGTTGCAATCATATTAATGAGTCTTAAGATTGGAAAGAATAAAGGGCAATTAGAGAAGTTGTACACTTAAAGAAAGATTAATATGAAAAGGAACTTGTAATTGTATTTCATACAAGCCAATTAAGAATGACTATTATAATTAAATAAATTCTCAAGACTCAACATATTTGCTAACTAACTTTTCTATCAATTCTAACTAACGGTTTGATAGACGTTGGGTTCTTTGATTTTGGAAAAATACATATACAACGAACACTGAATATCAAATTAATTATATTCGATTTGATTTTTTGCAATTATAGTTTGGTAATTCAAAAATGCTTGCAAATGAGAAATAAAACGAGGACAAAATTATTTGGAGTCCGGAGCCTAAAGGTAAAAAAAATTGATAAAAATTGGTAGAATTTTTTTTGGGAAATCACTTTCAAGGCAGCGATTTTAGTGAATTGGATTTTTTTTTTAAAAAAAGAAAAGATTTTTTAAAATAAATCGCTACATCAGTAGCGATTTTATCCTTTTGGTTAGAAAGTATTTTAATGTACCCTTTTGGAATTTTTATCAATTTTTTTTTGCCATTTAGGCTTCGTACTCAAATTATCTGTTTGACCTGAAACAATTACGTTAAGCAATTTGACAAATTTTTCGACAAGCTTATTGCGTGCTTCTAGTCATTACCAATAAACTATAATTGGAAGTTCAATACCAAATAAATTTAAATTATTAAACTTTAATCCAATATTGTAATGTAAATGGAATACTTTCTATAGTAACATTTTTTTGTCTTTCACGAGAAAAATAGGTATTACCATGTGAAGTGACTACTAGCTAGCACCGTACACTGCAATGAAATTATCTTATATGTAAAAGTAGCTCGCAAAATTTTAAGCTAAAGAATCGAACTATTTTTCATAAATGTATCAGCTTGGATTGGGTGATGATGACTTATTTGATCATGTATGTTAAGTCTATTCCCAAGTGTACAAATGTTTATCGTATGTGATATAGCGTCATAATTAAGGTAACTCTAGCACTAAGTCGAGTTCATAATTTTCCTATGTGCTAAGTTTTCACATGAGTTTATGCAAAAGTCAACTTCAAACAATCATATTTAATTTCTCACCATATAAAATATTAGGTATAGATGACCCATAACATACCAAATTAAAGGTCTACGAGTCTTTTCAACACCACCAAGTTTGGATCAATCAGAGTTCAGAGTAAAAAGTTATGATTATTTTACTAGAACGTGTTTGGATTGTAAAATTCGACGCGTCAAATATTTTGACGTATTGCCGAATCAGCCAGTAAACCTTGGGAAACTGTTTATTTTTTGCACATCTTTTGGCGATAGGACCTCCAGACTCGCCGATTGGGCCAATGGGAAATCATTAAAAGGCAGTTTATTTGATTTTCCATGTCTTCTTATGTTCCAAAAGGGGTTACATTACTTCCAAGAGGGGTATTTTAGACCTTGTGTCATGGAGGTATTATATTCGGGCAGTAGGTATTAGTGGTATCGATTCTGTCAACTGTAAACACGTGAAATAGTTGTATCACCTGAAATTATATCAACGCGTGTGCACTCACGATTTTAAAATTGTGGGTGTGTTTTTAGATATCAATTACAAAATATAAGTGCAAAAATTTAACACTTGTTTTAAGAAAAACAATCGTATATAATTATCCAACTACACAACTTATTTTACCATACTCTTTAAAATTTCCTATCATTTCAAAAAATTAAAAGAATTCATACTCTTTCCTATTTTCAAATACATTTCTTTACGTAATGTATCGGGACATTTTGAGATCATCCAGATTCCATCAAATTTAAGAGATTTTTATAATTAAAAAAGAGCAAAAATAATTTGTAATTAGCTGTTTATCTCTGTGAAATTTGTGTTAAATTCTCCTTTTAAATTCCATAGCCAAAAATTTATTTCGGATAAAGGAAGAAGGAATTTTTTTTTTATTAAGTTTTTTTTAGAAAAAATTAGCAGTAGGGCAGTTGGTGAAAGGGATGAAGAACAATCAGCATAAGGCGAAAAACAAAGTAAATTTAAAAGTCAAATTGAAATAAATAAGTGGAGAAAGGAGAGTTGAATTTTAAACTAAAACTGATGTGAGGAAACCGAACCCAGAACCAAAAGAAAGTTAACAACATCGAAGACCCAATTATAACCACTACATCAATCAAACCATTTGTTACTTAGGTGCTCGACTTTAGGTTTTATAGTTATCTTTTAATTTCTATATAAGCATATATATATAATTCGCTATGAGGTTAATAGGTGTTTGAGTACCCATGCGGTACCATGTGGGTCCGCCCAAGCACATGTGTATTGTGTATTTTCTACAAAATGCAAAATGAAGCTACATTTCATAACTTTTTGAACTTATAGCAATGTATGTTGGAAACTACGATAGGACCAGGTCCTTTAGATTGTTATGAGGCACTAAAGAAAATACATAAAGTAAAGATAAAATATAATACTTTACGTGAAAATCTCCTTGCTCAAGGGAGTAAAACCACGATATGTCTCACAAGATTTTCAAAACTGTTTTTACTAATCTTGTCAAGCAAAAGCGAAACACAATTTACACCACAACAATGAGATTAACCTCCTAATCTTACACTAAGTAGTACAACCTATTACTTATAGAGCCTAAACAATGCATTCATTGCCAACTATACTAACCATCACTTATTAATATACATTTAAATCGTAATGCACAACGTTTCCTCCAATTCACACAAGGTTTGAAGCGTTTCTAACAAAAGTAAAACGAATCCTCCAAGTTAAGCACAAAAATAAGCAATCAAAATAACAACAGGTTCAGGAAGCAAATCTTTAATAAATGAGGTCCCTTGCTGTTTTATTGAAGCTTGAACTTTCTCTTTTTTGAATGAATGAATGCTTTGATGTTTTCCATGTTAATTATATTAATCATAAAGAATTATTAACTGTTGGACAAACAATTTCGTTTATATATTTTGATTGGTTTAGTATGCTCACGAGCTTATCAACCTCAGACAAGATAACTTTTCAGTTGTATAGCACATTGCCCTAAACGAGAATACTCTGCAGAGGACGGGGTCCCTATATTTGTAAGAATCATCAAAGCATTGTAAGACCTATCAATGTATCGTAAAAACAGGTCTATAATGTTTGTCACAACGAGCAACTTTTTCCAAAAAAATATTTAATATATATAAACAATTTATTGAAAAATGGATAAACAAAAAATATTATGCTCAAGAACTTATAAACTAAAAATGTTCGCTCGTCTCTATTCCTTGTGATCCACAAGCAATTGTGACAAAAATTTGACCCACAAACTGTTTTGTTTCACCAATTTAAAATGGTATCAAGCCTAATAACACTAGCACAAAAGTATAATATTTGTTCAAATCACCAAACTTTTTAAAGAGTAAACATGTAAAATTTTAAAAGTTTGTTAGCTAGCCTAAGTCTCAACATCACTGTCTAATCATATCTTACTCCATAATTGTTCAACTTGTCAATTTTCTTCTTCCTTATTAGAATTTAATTTTGTGGTCAAAGCTGAATATTGCCGGTTCAACTAAATTCATTGTTTTTCACTCAAATTATGTAAACATAAAAGAAATTTTAAATACATCACTTGGTTCTGAACCACTAACTCCTTTTTCATGTTTGATAATGAGTACGAATATAGTATATGATTACCTACTTTGAAATTTCTCAGTCCTTTCTGTTAATATATAATAATTTGTTTGAGCTAAAGATAAGCATAACCACTAATAATCGTAGTCAATGATAATTTGATATAAATTTAGCATGTTTGAACTAGTGTTGTTACTTGATTTAACGTAGAGATAAAACAAAAGCAATGGCGCCACAGGTGAAAGCTGATGAATTGGTTCCACATCCAGTGAAGGACCAATTGCCAGGAGTTGATTATTGTGTTAACAGCAACCCTTCATGGCGTATGTGATTTGTGTTACACTTTACTTTCTTGATCTCAACTAGTTTAAGACTGAAAAGTTGTTGATTAGTTCATTGTACATACATGTTAATTTTCTTGCTTTTCATTTCATAGTTTAATTGGTTTTGCTTACTTTCAATTCTCTCTGTTTCCATTTTCACTATTTGATTGCCTGAAGAGCATGTTGAAAACTAGATGTGTGTTGTTTGGATCCTTTAAGTGTGTTGGCGTTCCTTGAGTTCCGGTTACCTATTCAAATTTCTGTGAAGTGACAGAAAGAATTAACTAGTAAGTAAATGAGACAGATTTGAATTGAACAGAATGGATTATATAGCCTGTGGCAGATTCAACCATGAGCTTGTGGTTTGGCAGGACTAGTGATTCCAGGTCGATCCCTGTATATGTCTGCAAAAAAATAAGAATAAATTGATTTAGATGTACATTTCAAAATTCACTCTCTCAAGAACCCGTAGTGTCTAAATTATGGATCTGCTTCTGCGTATAGGATTGTTATGTGTTTTAATCATCAAAGGGATCAGATGTTTTGATTTGATCACTTTCATACTCATGTTACCTAATAAAGCCTCGAGTTTTTCTTTGTTTAAATGCCTAAATGTACGTTCAAATCATAAGTGTAAAGCCAATACAAAAGATTCTGTGTTGTCCTCTTCGTGTGATCGGAAGACAGAATACAAGCTGTTGACTGTCCACTTCTCTAAATAATATGCAGCGGAGGCCATTATTCTGGGTTTTCAGCACTACATAGTTATGCTGGGAACTACTGTCATTATCCCGACCATCATTGTTCCTCAAATGGGTGGTGGCAATGTAAGTATTTACTTTATCAGTATTTTTGAAGAGCAATTTGGGTTTACAAGTTCGGGCACATGGAGTACTAGTGTACTTACAATAGTAGTTTCAAAATTATGTCTTTCAGGAGGAGAAAGCTCAAGTAATTCAAACTTTGCTCTTTGTTGCTGGGCTGAATACTCTTTTGCAGTCTTTGTTTGGAACCCGGCTTCCTGTGGTGATAGGTGGATCATTCACATTCATTATTCCAGCTACTTTTGTTGCATCATCCAGTAGATACAATACATATCTTGACCCACGCGAGGTTGGCATATTCCATCTTGTTGCATCAGTTTCCAGTTTTATGTTTGAGTTTGATTCCGGCTTTATTTTCATCATGTTCTTCAGAGGTTTATACATTCGATGAGAGGAATGCAGGGAGCTCTGATGATTGCATCCATACTTCCCATACTAATTGGCTTTCTCGGACTCTGGAGAATTGTCATAAGGTGTTCGTTTTGCAGGATTTATCCTTCATTTCCATCCTATTCGTGTTTGTATCATTAAGAAAAAAAGAAGTCTTATTGCAGTTGTTTAACAATGTAGGGTCCTATCTCCTCTCTCTGCAGCTCCACCAGTGTTTCTTGTAGGCCTTGGTCTATATACGCAAGGTTTTCCGCTTGTAAGACTTCTGATTATTGATTGCTATCTTTTAGATAGGCCGTTGATGCCTTTCACAAAGTGTAATTAGTTATATACATCGACAGTACACCGTGTGCAAGCTTGCCATATTCCTTGATTTCACTAGTATAGAAATTTCCATATATAGCTTTTAAATGATTTCAGAAACTATTTCCTAACTCCGTTAACTAAGAATTAAGTTTCTTAGGATGAATTAAGAAAAAACCAATACATTGGTAAATTCAACGAATGCTTTTCTAAATGAGCTAAATGTAGAAGGCCTCTAGTCATTTTGTAACATATTTTATTTCCACGAAGTAGTATCTATATGTTTTCCCTTTTTCGTCATTGGATTTACTAACTTCTTATTCATTTCTGTTGATTCAGTTGGCAGAATGTGTTGAAATTGGTCTTCCAGGGTTAATAATACTATTATTGTTGTCTCAAGTAAGCCATTTCTTTAATAAACAGCATCGAGTTTCCATGCAGATGAATTTCTTCGAATGAATTCTAATAGTTGTCAGTAGTCTAATATATGGGATACAAATGTTTGTGCAGTACATTCCTCACATGTGGAAATTAAAGCGTCCCATCTTTGAACGATTTGCTGTCCTATTATCAGTTGCTATAGTGTGGGCATATGCAGCTCTTCTCACTGTGACAGGTGCATACAACAATAGACCTCCACAGACTCAATTTAGTTGCCGTGTGGATCGCTCTGGGGTCATTAGTGGAGCTTCATGGTATGCTACATTAAACTCGGGTTTTAGTTAACTCATATCCTTGTTCCTTAATGGTATTTATAACGAACAAAATGATATCCTGAAGTGGTAGATATTTGAAGTACAAGATCATTGGTAACAATAGAAGCTTCGTTTCGAGGATTTTAGGTCAACTACAATTTGATGTTGTATTTAACTTCTTTCCTCATTGAACTCTTCTCTATAGAATTCTAAGTGATTTGGCTCTGCTTTCACTGACTTGCGGAAATGCAGGATAAAGGTACCTTATCCATGGCAATGGGGTGCTCCCAAAGTCGATGCTGGAGATGTCTTTGTAATGATGGCTGCAGCTTTGGTTTCTCTTGTCGAGGTCTATATACAGTTCTAATAACTTGGTTCAGGTTTCTCTCTTGCTAGTAAAAACTATAATGAAAAATGTATGCTTTTTCCTTCGAGAAACAGTTTTTCCATGTATAAGATACATGAAGCTAACAGATTGTTTTTAAAGATGTCACTAGTCCTTGTTCGGCACTAAACTCTGAAGTCTTTCATGATACGAGACATCTTTGTGAAGAACTGCTTCCATAGATTTTCTATGAAGTATTCCTATTTTTGTTATTTTGACAGTCTACTGGAGCATTTATAGCAGCTGCAAGATATGGAAGTGTAACACATACACCGGGTTCAGTAATTAGCCGTGGTGCTGGTTGGCTGGTTGGTGGATGATATTTACACTTCTCGTTGACTGATCTTTATTCAATTGCAAAATTTCTCTACTTACATCAATTTGGTTTTCGTGACATCCAGGGATTAGGCCTTTTGCTGAGTGGTCTATGGGGAACTGCGAGCGGATTTACTGTCTCAGTGTAATACGTCTACCCCCACAGCATCTGATTTCAAACATCATTTTTTCCTACGAAACGCTTAAAGTAGAACATTTACTTTGTGCTAAAGCTCATACTACTGTCCTAAAAGAGCTAAAGTTCGGTCAGGAAAGAGGATTACTAGTATTATGAAACTATTTCTTCCAGTCATTTTGTAGTCTCTATAATGTAAATCATCGGTGAGAGTTTCATGCGAGTAAAGTTAAATAGGTTGACTTCATTAACTAAATATTTTTCTCTTGTGATCTATGCAGTGAAAATGTAGGTCTTGTGGCAATGACTCGAGTTGGAAGTAGAAGAGTGATTCAAATGTCTGCAATATTTATGCTTTTCTTCTCCGTGTTAGGTAAGTAAGATAATCAAGTAATAATTTAAGAGTCTGATCTATCGGTATTTTTGGTCACTTTATCCCTCGTCTTAAGGTATTCTGTTTGATGCTCAAATTCGTTAATAGAGGTATTATACGGCTTATACTGTAGATCGATCATTTGGTTTCAGAATTTCTTTTGAGACTAATGGTTGAAATTTTTTGTCCATGAACAGGAAAATTTGGAGCTGTTCTTGCTTCCATACCTCTGCCAATTGTTGGAGCTTTGTACTCTGTCATGTTTGCTTTCATGTGTATGTCATTCCTTTCAGCATTTATAGTGTAAGCTATATATATATATATATATATATAGTTCTTCAAGCAATTTCTGCGCGAATGCCTTCTTGATCCCTGTCTCGATCAGCATTGGAATGTTGAGCTTGTATAATCAACATCAAAAACTAAAATGTGCAATAAAAATGAGAATACACTTCCTTCATTCAAGGTGTATGATTATTTGTTCTGACGTTTGATTTTTTAATGCAGCTTCTGCTGGTCTTGGATTACTTCAGTTTTGCAATCTCAACAGCTTCAGGACTAAGTTTATATTAGGTTTGTCCATCTACTTGGGTTTTTCTGTGCCACAATACTTCAATGGTTATGTGATAACCACTGGTGATGGTCCCGTTCGCTCTGGCTCTGCCTGGGTATGCGCCACATATTTCATATTCATTTTCAGTTCAATGCAATAACTTTTACATGTTACTGAATTGAATGATGATAATTTTTGTCCTTTAAACGAATTGCAGTTTAACAAAATAATGCAAGTAATCTTCACGTCCCCGGCCACAGTGGCAGGAATTGTAGCATTGTTCTTGGACTTAACTCTTGCTCGAGAACATGTCAACACCAAGAAAGACAGTGGAAGGCATTGGTGGGCAAAGTTCAAGCATTTTGACAATGATCCTAGAAGTGAAGAGTTCTATTCTCTCCCTTATGGCCTTTCCAAGTACTTCCCCTCAGTATAAATATATAGTACCACTTTTTCTTTTTTGTTGTAAGGAAAGAAATAATATATGTGAATTGAAGTGACGCCTTTGGAATATGAGTAGGGCTTCGTACGTTGGTTAGGATAAACTTTTTCTGGTCCAGTACAGGACATGAGATGATATTTTATTAAATATTTATGTAAGTATATGTTGCGCCTTTTTGATGTATACTTCTTCATCTAATATGTTTAAGGATGAATAAGACATATATAAAAACACACTACCAAGTTTGAAACTTACTTTGAATTCACTCTATATGTGTTTAAGGAATAAGATCCCTAACCATGGACTTTCCTTACCATTATTGGACATGCATCACAATTGTTAATTTTTTGTGTAGTTTGACTTTGGCAGATCAATGACTAGCTTAATTAAGTGTGGCAAGTTTCTCAATGAGACACATATTTGAATGATTAATTTTCTTTTTGTAACATGTGTTCATTGGCACTTTTAATGGAGTCCAGACTATATATACATTTCTCTCTCTACAACTATAGGTAGAATAGTCTCTTTAGAGATATTTTCAATGCTATATTTTGTTTTTAGAGATATTTAGATACCAATTTGATTTAAGTAATCGCACGAAAGAAGGAACTAATGGATTTTTCCTAAAGTCATATAACTTCTCGAAGAAAAGTAAAGGGTTCCTCGTATTGTTATGCAAGACTCTACTAGACATGTCCTCATGTGATGTAATCGTTGAACCTAAGACTCTGATACCAAGTTTGTCACGACCTAAAACGAGTCATAAGAGGTACCCACACTTAACCTCTTGGTGGGCGAAGCAATGAAATCACAGGCCAACTCATATTAATTGTTCAACGTACTAAATACTAATCATAATGTGGAAGCTGAAATCTTGTCAATGATAAGAAATGCAAAACCACTAAAGTCTATTAAATATCATTTTCGAAACCTGAAAGTCATCACATTAAGGACATCCAATAAACCTCAAATACTAAGTCTAAGAGTATCAAATAAAAACACCTAAATATATAAAGTAGTTTGTGTTCGAAAACTAAGAACGTCATGCCACGACTGAGAGAATCCAACACGAGTAGGATGAATAGTTCACCCTAAAACCTGATATATTAGAGACTAGCTAGAGCCGACGTTGCGGCCAACTCAAAGTAGCTAATATAATATGAAACTTAATGCAAGTGTAGTTTCATAGTATTGTATTATCTGTATGCACGTAATCAAATTTTATCTGATAGATCGCACGTGCAGTTACTTGCAAATCAAAACACAGTTAATGATTTGAACATGAAACATTCATGGATCAAGTTCAATTGATTCAAGGGTACCTGTTTCGGGGTGTATACCCGAATGCATTGTTGAATCCATCCCATTTTTTTTGGTCAACTTTAGCTATTCAATTGGTACAAGCAATTGTTAAAAAGGAATAGTAATTGGAGTTGAAAATAAAAGATTTGGTAGTTGGCAAATTGGTAAGATTTGCAACCATTCTTGACTTTGCTATGTTTACATATGTCATTAGTGACATAGACATGGTTTTATCCTTCTATAAATAGAGCATTCTTGCTCATTTGTAGAACACACCAAGTTAGAGAGAAAAACCATTTTGAGAGCAAAGTGAGTATTCCATAGACTATACAAGAAAATAGTCTGTGAAGAAAAATAGAGTGTGAGCGATATTTAGTAAGACGGAAATCAAAAGAGTGTTGTTCCTTTTGAGTGTGTAGTAGTCACTTTGAGTATTGTATTCGTGACTACACAGTGTAAAATTCCTTGCTATAGTAATATCAATTGCTCCTCTTGGCTCGTGGTTTTTTCCCTTATTCAGAAGAGTTTCCACGTAAAATTCTAGGTGTCGTTATTTTCCCATTTTATTTTCATTACTTTTACCGTATATTCTTTTGTGCTTATCCGCGTATTCCCAACAAACTGGTATCAGAGCAAGGTTTTATCTGAGTATGCTCTGTGGTTGCAGCATAGTCTGAACTTCCACATCAGAAAAGATTTACTTTGATTTGCGATAACTATATTTTTTGGGGAAAAACAATGGAAGCCAACACAAGTAGAATGGTTACTTTGAATGGTGTTAATTATGCCATTTGGAAGGGAAAATGGAAGATCTGCTTTATGTTAAGAATTTTTACAAACCAGTATTTACTACTGTAAAGCCTAATAATAAAACAGATGAAGAGTGGATTCTGTTGCATAGACAGGTTTGTGGATTCATTAGGCAATGGGTCGACGATAATGTGTTGAACCATATTTCTGGGGAAACACATGCTCGAACCCTATGGGAGCATCTTGAAAGTTTGTATGCTCGAAAGACTGGCAACAACAAAATGTTCTTAATAAAACAGATGTTGAGTTTGAAGTATCATGATGGTTCTCCGATTACAGACCATCTGAATAACTTTCAGGGGTTTATGAACCAATTATCTGCTATGGGCATCAAATTTGATGAAGAAATTCAAGGCTTGCTTCTACTTGGTTCCCTACCAGATTCATGGGAAACATTTAGAACGTCATTGTCAAATTCTGCTCCGGATGGTGTGATCTCTATGGATTCCGCCAAGAGTAGTGTCTTGAACGAAGAGATGAGAAGAAAAACTCAAGGTTCCTCTTCGTCGGATGTCCTGATAACTGGCCCCAGGGGGAGAAATAAAACTCGTGGTTCTCAGCATAGAGAACAAAATAGGAGCAAATCCAAAGGCAGACTTAAGGATATTGAGTGCTATCATTGTGGCATGAAAGGGCACACAAAGAAGTTCTGCAGGAAGTTGAAGAGGGAGAACAAAAACAAAGAGGAAACTAAAGAAGATGGCAATGAAAATTGCCTAGCCACCGTCACCACCGAAGATCTTGTTACCGTTCTTGATGCAAACATGATAAATATTGCTTGTGATGAGTCAAGCTGGGTTGTGGACACTGGTGCCGCATCTCATGTGACATCAAGGAAGGATTTTTTCTCTTCCTACACTCTTGGTGATTTTGGAACCTTGAGTATGGGTAATGAGACTGTTTCTAGGGTGGTTGGTATTGGTACAATTTATTTGGAAACTAGTGTTGGAACTAAACTAGTTTTGAACAATGTGAAACATGCTCCTGATGTTCGTCTGCACCTAATTTCTGTTGGTGTTTTAGATGATGAAGGATATGTTAGTACCAACGGTGATGGAAAATGGAAGCTCATTAAGGGTTCCTTGGTTGTGGCTCGTGGTAACAAACGTCGTGGTCTATACTGGACTACGGCCTCTGCTTGTGTTGATATGGTGAATGCGGTTGAGAGCGATAACTCTTCAACATTATGGCACAAGAGGCTTAGCCACATTAGCGAGAAAGGACTTAATGTTCTAGCCAAGAAGAAATTATTGTCAAATTTCCAAAGTGCTAAATTAGAAAAATGTGAGCACTGCTTGGCTGGTAAACAAAATAGAGTTTCCTTTAAGTCCTACCCTCCTTCGAGAAAGACAGAGTTGCTTGAGTTAGTGCACTCTGATTTATGTGGTCCAATGAAGACAAAGACATTGGGTGGTGCACTTTACTTTGTCACTTTCATTGATGATTGCTCGAGAAAACTTTGGGTCTATGTCTTGAAGACTAAAGACCAAGTGTTAGGTGTCTTTAAGCAGTTTCAGGCTTCAGTTGAAAGAGAAACTGGAAAGAAAGTGAAATGTATTCGTACTGATAATGGTGGTGAATATTGTGGACCATTTGACGAATACTGCAAGCATCAAGGTATTAGACACCAGAAGACTCCTCCCAAGACTCCTCAGCTTAATGGTTTGGCTGAGAGGATGAACAGGACCTTGATGGAAAGAGTTAGATGTTTGCTTTCTGAAGCAAAGTTGCCAAACTCATTTTGGGGTGAGGCTTTATTGACCGCTGCACATGTTATTAATCTATCTCCTGCTGTTGCTTTGCAAAGTGATGTACCAAATAGTGTTTGGTATGGAAAGGATGTTTCCTATGACCATTTGAGAGTATTTGGTTGCAAAGCTTTTGTACATGTGCCGAAAGATGAGAGGTCAAAGTTAGATGCCAAGACAAGGCAATGCATCTTCATTGGATATGGCCTAGATGAATTTGGTTACAGGCTATATGATCCAATTGAAAAGAAACTTGTGAGAAGCCGTGACATTATTTTCATGGAGAATCAAACAATTGAAGATATTGACAAAGCGGAGAAGGTAGAATCTTCAAATTTTGATGGTATAGTTCATCATGATGAAGTTCCTCACACAAGTGTGCATGATGTTGTTGGGTTTGATAATCATGGTGACGCCCAGAATCATGTATCGAATCAACATGTTGATGTTGATAATAACAATGATATTGTTATTGATGATCCTGTTGCTCATGAAGTTGTGGACGAATCAAATATTCCGCTTCGGAGGTCCACAAGACAGCGGTTTCCTTCCTCCCGTTATTCACCCAATGAGTATGTGTTACTCACTGACGGGGGAGAACCTGAATGTTATGAGGAGGCCATGGAAGATGAGCACAAGAATCAATGGATTGAAGCCATGCAAGACGAGATGAAGTCTTTGCATGAGAACCACACTTATGAGTTGGTAAAATTGCCCAAGGGCATGAGAGCTTTGAAGAACAAGTGGGTGTTCAAAGTTAAAGTTGAAGAACACAACTTGAAGCCCAGGTACAAAGCTAGATTGGTTGTTAAAGGATTCGGTCAAAGGAAAGGTATTGACTTTGACGAAATATTTTCTCCTGTTGTGAAAATGTCCTCGATTCGCACAGTTCTAGGTTTGGCTGCTAGTCTTAATTTAGAGATTGAGCAGATGGATGTGAAGACGGCTTTCCTTCACGGTGACCTAGAAGAAGAGATTTATATGGAACAACCTGAGGGCTTCAAAGTAGATGGTAAAGAAAATTTTGTATGCAAACTTAAAAAGAGTCTCTATGGCCTAAAACAAGCTCCCAGACAGTGGTACAAAAAGTTTGAATCTGTTATGGGGGAGCAAGGCTATAAGAAGACTTCTTCAGATCATTGCGTATTTGTACAAAAATTTTCTGACAAAGATTTTATCATCCTTTTGTTGTATGTGGATGATATGTTGATTGTGGGCAAGAATACTTCCAAGATTGACGAGCTGAAGAAAGAGTTGTGTAAGTCTTTTTCTATGAAAGACTTGGGTCATGCCAAGCAAATTTTGGGCATGAGAATTACTCGTCTTAGAGATAAAAGGAAGATTTATTTGTCCCAGAAGAAGTACATTGAACGCGTATTGGAGCGCTTCAATATGAAGAATGCGAAGCCTGTGAGTATACCTCTTGCTGGTCATATGAAGTTGAGCAAGAAGATGTGTCCTACAGCTAGGGAGGAAAAAGAGAACATGGCCAAAGTTCCATATTCCTCCGTTGTCGGAAGTCTAATGTATGCAATGGTGTGCACTAGACCTGATATTGCTCACGCAGTTGGTGTTGTCAGTAGATTTCTCGAAAATCCGGGAAAAGAGCATTGGGAAGCTGTGAAATGGATACTCAGGTATCTTAGAGGAAGCTCAGATGAATGCTTGTGTTTTGGAGCATCAAATCCAATCTTGAAAGGCTATACAGATTCTGATATGGCAGGTGACCTTGATAACAGAAAATCCACTACTGGATATTTGTTTACTTTTTCAGGGGGAGCTATATCATGGCAGTCAAAGTTGCAGAAATGTGTTGCACTATCTACAACTGAAGCTGAGTATATTGCGGCTACTGAAGCCGGCAAGGAGATGATATGGCTAAAGCGATTTCTTCAAGAGCTTGGTTTGAATCAGATGGAGTATATTGTCTATTGTGACAGCCAGAGTGCAATAGACTTGAGCAAGAACTCCATGTACCATGCAAGAACAAAACACATTGACGTCAGATATCATTGGATTCGTGAGAAAGTGGAGAATGAATCATTTCACGTCAAAAAGATTCACACAAGTGAAAATCCTGCAGATATGCTGACCAAGATGATACCGAAAGACAAGTTCGAGTTATGCAAAGAACTTGTGGGTATGAGCTCTCTCTAAAGAAGTTGAAGATACCTTCTTCCAGTAAATGGGACTGGAGGGGGAGATTTGTTGAATCCATCCCATTTTTTAGTCAACTTTAGCTATTCAATTGGTACAAGCAATTGTTAAAAAGGAATAGTAATTGGAGTTGAAAATAAAAGATTTGGTAGTTGGCAAATTGGTAAGATTTGCAACCATTCTTGACTTTGCTATGTTTACATATGTCATTAGTGACATAGACATGGTTTTATCCTTCTATAAATAGAGCATTCTTGCTCATTTGTAGAACACACCAAGTTAGAGAGAAAAACCATTTTGAGAGCAAAGTGAGGTATTCCATAGACTATACAAGAAAATAGTCTGTGAAGAAAAATAGAGTGTGAGCGATATTTTAGTAAGACGGAAATCAAAAGAGTGTTGTTCCTTTTGAGTGTGTAGTAGTCACTTTGAGTATTGTATTCGTGACTACACAGTGTAAAATTCCTTGCTATAGTAATATCAATTGCTCCTCTTGGCTCGTGGTTTTTTCCCTTATTCAGAAGGGTTTCCACGTAAAATTCTTGGTATCGTTATTTTTCCTATTTTATTTCCATTACTTTTACCGTATATTCTTTTGTGCTTGTCCGCGTTTTCCCAACATGCATAATTATTATATTCATTAATAACCTTCTGCAATTTATCGGTAATCATATGTAGAGAATTTTTGTAAATCATGTTGTAAATATTACCTCGCATAAAGCAGATATTTGTTGTTTCAATGCGTTTTCATTGCTCCACTCTCCAAGACACTTCCAGGATAATTATGTCTAATATGGTAGGCTTTCCATTGTATTAATCATTTTATGGTAATCATTATTTCTGTAGTTTTGTAAGGGTCTATATCATTATTCCCTCAGCTCTGAGATTCATCAACCTCTTCCTCAATTTCAAAAGTTCCAATAGTAAATATTCAGTGTTAGTGTTTCGTACAATTGTAATGACGAATTAAAATTTTCTCTATAGCATTTTTTGACATTTACTTTTGTCGAATTTGTAAGTAAATGAATACTTTAATTATTAGCAAAATTAAAATGAAACTTTGTGAGTCGCCATGAGTTGTAAACTTTTTTGTTATTGGCCTTGATTGCCAAACAACAATTAGCTTTAGTAAATAAAGTTTGTTCGTTTTTGTTAAACTTTGTTTATAACTTATATATTCAAATTATTTTTAAATTTATAACCAAATATAATTTTAATGGACTTATAAAATAGAAACATGCATAACCCTCACCTTTACAATAAACAATAGAGGAAATTAGTTGATTTATGATGTGTGTTCATTTTTCTCAATAACTTTGTATAAATTTACCATCAATTTCTTACTATAATGAATGTAATATGTCCATGAATGATAAGATTACTATTGTTGGAGACACATATTGAAATTAAAAAATGGCGTTGACGCTAACCAAAAAGTACAGAAAGGTATTTGAGACTTTTCAGGGGACAAGAACAAGCACATTTTCTTTGTTGACCTAACTGAATAAGATCAACATTAATTATTTGATTTCTTTCTTTTGATGGTAATAGATGAACACTGAAGTTTTCAATTAATATAGAAGTTGGTAAGTTGAAAGGAATCAAATTAAGTAATCAATATATATATATAAATCTGAATTCAAAACCGCTGATGTGGCATGCCTCTAAGGGCTAGAAAAATATTCATCTTTTTTTTTATATATATTTTTTAAATCATTTTTTAAATTTTAAAATATAAAAAGAGTCTCTTAAATATTGAAGCTAATCATAATTAAAGTCATTAAATTATAATTACTCCAATGGATGTTATTTATCTTTTCATATTCATATGTTACTAATTATTATTTATCTTTTCATATTCATATGTTACTAATTATTATACTAACTATAAATACTAAAGCAAATATCTAACACTGCATAACATTTTGTCCTTTTTCATTCATAATTTCCTTTCAATTCTTCTTCTTTTTATTTCAAACTCTTTTTGCAAGAAGTCTTTTTCTTTCTTTTTTTCCTTTTTTTTAATTATTTTATTTTAGCATTGTCAGTGTTGTCCATATTTTATTATCTTAGTATGTAATTTTCATGCCTGATTTTTTTATTTTATCTTATTTTCATCTTAATATATTAAATAAATTAAATAAATGCCCTCTATTAATCATTTTCGTTTAAATTCTTACATTAATTCCTTTATTATTTTGTATATGTACGTTACAATATACCCAACTGGATAACGATACGTAAAACTCATTTTATGTGTTGCAAATATTCAATTCTGTCCCTAAATTTCATCTATTAATTTAGTTATTATTATAATTTACATGTATGAATGTCATATTTAATCTATCCATATTTAGGATATTCTCTACCATTATTATTAATCTCTTCCCCTAATTTTTTTTTACTTTTTTTGTATTACTTATATTTCTATAAGGAAATGTAGAAATGATCAATGCAGTAGTTATGAAATTTAAAAGGTAAGTTTCGTTGTAATTTAATAAATACAAAAATGTGAAAAGTCATTATTTTTAATGGCATTTACCATATGAGTTATTATGTATTGTAGTTATATCATATTTGCACATATAAATATAAGAAACATTGCAAATGATTGAGAAGCTCAGTCAATGTTGGGTGCTGGTGATATTTTACTGTTTATTTTAAAGGTGAGATTATCTATTTTCTTTTATATAAATTGATGATAAGAATATTTATCTTTTTCTATTTATGCATTTTTCAGAAAAAATTTATCAAAAGACATGAGTGTTTATGAATTGTTAACCTTGAATTATGATACTATATTTTTGAGGAGTGTTGCTTGGAGGCTCAAATTTATTTTCTTTTATATGAATTGATGGTAAGAATATCTATCTTCTTTTATTTATTCAATTTTCAAAAAGGAATCTATTAAAAAATATGAGTTTTTATGAAATGTGAGCCCTGAATTATGATTTTTTAATTTGCAGGAGAAAGTCTTATATGTAGTCTCAACCTAAAAAGGTTGTTAAAAAATTCACACATATCAAAAGAAGTGAGAATATCGATTTTCTTTTCTATATACATTTTTCAAAAGTAATATGTTAAAATGTGAACTATAAACTATGATTTTATATTTTGTTGGAAGAAGTGTTATTTAGATTCTCAACCTAAGAGACACATTTGAAAATCAATAACAAAACGAGGTTGCTTAAAATTCACACATACCAAAGAAGTGAAAATATTTTTTTTATATACATTTTTGTAAAAATAGCATCTTAAAAGACATAATCATCTATAAAATGTGAACTGTAAGTATAATATTATATTTTTTGTAGGAACAGATTTAAATTCAAGTTCAAGACATTGTTTTAGAAGCCAATAAACAAAAAAAATGTTGCTCAAAAATTCATACAGAAAAAGAGATTGATCGTTATTTATATTATGAATTGTTAATTCTTTATCGTTGTAGTTGCTAGAGAAAAGGAAAGTAAAACGAGAACAAGACACCAAAGAGAGTTTGCTTCACTACATTTTTTTTATATAAATTTATTAAGACACAAGAATTATGACCATAAATCAGAAAACTTTATAGGCAATTGTCCACTTTTATTGTACAATTTACAAAATATAGTTGTTATTTTAAAAAATGAAAAATAATTTATGAAAATTGGGATTGTGTAATGCAAATTACTTTGACTTTTTGTCAATGATTTGGATTGAAAATCTTTTTTATTATTTCTCAAAAATTTAAAATTATGAGTTAAATTTTAAACTTTCATAGTCAAATTGAGTTTTCCATAGTTGAAATTCAAAATAAATAAATAAAAATAATGATTAAATACATCCTTTTAGTTACTTATGATTGGATGGACACGAGATATACAAATTTGTAGAGGAATGAAAAAATATAAATTGTTTAGTTTTTTAAATTATTTTTACCATACGATATAGATTGATTATTTTTTTAATAAAAGTTATTATTCATTGTTTTTCTATTTTTTTTTAATTTTAAGTCGTGAAAATTTAAAATGGTAGAATCATAAAAATGAAGGTCAAATGATCAATTGGGTTTTCACAGTTCAAAACTATTTCTTTCTTATGTTTTTACGTTTTAAATTTTTTTATTTTCAAGTTTAAATAACTAATTTAAATAGGTTGTTGCATTTATATTGAAATGTTTTTCATCAATGCTTCCATATAAATGAAAGGAAAAATTATGTATAGATAAACATGTATATAACTTCTCGAATCAAATTTTCTTTTACTTACAAAAATAAGGAGCATATGTTTAGCGATATAAAAAATATTATTAGAAGATAAAGACTCTTACTTAAGATTATAAAAGATATAAAACTTAAATACTAATAATATATTTCATTAAAACATGAAATTGATTTAATCGTTAGGATCTCACTATAGAAAATATATAAAATATTTTAAGTACTCAACTATTCCAAAAAGATAGTTAGTGAATTAACGAGTTATTATGACCGCGCGAAGCGCGGCTGAATTCACTAGTTGAGTAATATGAAAGAGTATTATATATATACTAGTTTCTAGACACGTGTAACATGCGTACATCCTATCTAAACTGACATAAAATGTTTTAAAATTTTAAAATATAGAAAATTATCTTACAATTAATTACGATAATATCATTCATTTTTACAAGAAAAGTTCAAATATTTGAATCTACTTTTTGATATCAACATGTAAGGTAACAAATTGAACTATGATAGCATAGTATCTCTCGCCAAGCTAAAAGAGAGATGAAAATACTTCTCATTTTGAAATGTTATAATTATGAAGGAAACCTAATAGATGCATATTATTATCTAACATACGAATCATCTGCAAGACAAAATTCAGAGAAAAAGATAGAACAATGAACAGACAATAGTTATTAATAAAGTTAAAATATAAATGAAAGTTGCAATTAATCTTCAATATTGATTTTTTTCATTATAACAAACATCGAATGCTACTAAATTAAATATTCTTTAAAAGATTAACTTTGAATATAGAAACATGAGTGACAACTTGAATGTCAAAATGCATGAAAGTTAAAAATTGAATTTACATTTCTCAAAATAAGATTAAAAAAAATTATAAATATAAATGAAGAAATCATATCATGACTTCTTCCATGAATGTAATAATTTAATATTAATTTGATTATAAGTTACATTTTATACCTCAAATTATGTGTTGTTTCTATCTTACACCTTTCTTAAAAAATATTAATTAACAAAAGTATATTAAAAAATAATACGATATACTCTTACATACCCTTTAAAATCAACTCAATATATATAAATGACAAAACCTTAAAGCAAATTAAATAACTTTTATCTCAATTAATATGGTACAATATGTAATCATAAAAAAGAACAAGAAAATTACATTGCAAAAGTATATTAGTAGTGTCATGATCTAATGCATGATTCTTTATTTTACATTCAAAACAAGAGAAACTATATAATAAAATAAAAAATAAAACATATCTAATTGTTTTATGTACAATGATGTCTCCTTCATGGCAGTAGTAGGCAGTTTCATTATCTTATGCACGACCCTTTATTTTACATTTTGAAGAAGAAAAATTATATACTAATTAAAATAAATAAATAGCTAATTGATTTTTGTATGATGATGTCTCCTTTGAGAAGATGAAGTCATTCGCCTTTGTTCTTCTACCAAAGAAGTGAAGGAATGCTTTGTTTAATCTTAAATAAGTTTGAATGACCGCCTCTTAGTATTCACATAAACCAATCTATTAAAAATTTTCTTGAAATACTTTATCCCCAAATACTTCGCATGCTTGTATGTCTCTTGATGTTATTCACTCTAATATCATGACATTTATAGATAGAAAATGTAGGAGTAAGTCAATTATATAAGGGAATTTGTAAAGTTGGGAGTTAGATAAGTACAAACAATGATATAGATTCATCGAAATATTAATAATTTTTTTGGAAGAACGTGAATCCTTTTTATACATAAATCATATTGAATTGTTTGACAGTTTTAAAATAACCTTTGATATTCCTAGAAAAGTATGTAATTAATTTATTGGTCATTGAAATATTTTGGTTTTGTAATAATTTAATTTTTGTTATAAAATCAAGATTATAAGAAGAAGACAAGAGAAGTAGATGTAGGAGAAGACTTTCTTCTTATTCAAGTATATGTAAGTTTCATATGTATATATTACAATAGTGAATGAACAACTCTATTTATAGAGTGAGAAATCACTCCAAAGGTCACCATATTAAGTATCATAATAAATAGATACATTCTTATCCAAAAAGGTTCATGTAACCTAGTGAATATGAATGGTTGTTCATGCACTAACTTTATGGACTATCCACTTATTCAATAGATTTATAACACTCCCCCTTGGATGTCCATATATATTGTGCCTCGTTAAAACCTTACTAGAAAAAACCCTGTGGGAAAAAATTCTAGTGAAGGAAAAAGAGTACACATATCTTTCCAAGGTCTTTCATCTCAAATTATTTCTTTAGATATTCAATTGCCTTTTGAACCTCTTCTGGAGTTCCAATGAGATTAATGTCATCAACATAAACAACAAGAATAACAAACCCCAATGTTGTTTTCTTAATAAATATATAAGGACAAATGACATCGTTTATATAATCTTGTTTTATCAAGTACTCACTAAGGCGATTATACCACATGCGCCCTGATTGTTTTAAGCCATATTATGACTTTTCTAATATGATTGAATACACTTCCCGAGATTTTGAACTACATGCTTCAGGCATTTTAAGTCATTCCGGAACTTTCATATAAATTTCATTATCAAGTGAATCGTAAAGGTAAGCTGTAACCACATCCATTAGATGAATTTCAAGATTTTCATGTATAGATAAACCGATGAGATATTGAAAAGTTATTGAATCCATAACAGGTGAATATGTTTCTATGAAGACACCGGGTCGTTGAGAGAATCCTTGTGCAACAAGGCGTGCCTTGTATCTTACAATCTCATTTCTGTCATTTCTTTTTCATACAAAGATCCATTTATAGCCAATTGATTTAACATCACTAGGCGTTTGGACTACTGGTCCAAAATTCTCACGCTTAGCAAGTGAATTTAATTCTGATTGAATTGCTTTCTTGCCATTTTGGCTAATCACATCTTTGTCGACATTCTTCGACAGATAGAAGTTCAAGATCCTCGTTTCCTTGCATAATGTTAAGTGCAACATCATATGCGAAAACATTATCCACTATGATTTTTGATCGATCTAAACTTATCCCATCACCTGTAGAACTTACTGAGAGTTCTTCATTTACTTGAGTCTCGGGTTAACTGATCTCTTCAGGAATATCAGTATTAATCAGATCTTGAATTTCTTCGTGAAATTCTTTTGTAGTTTCATTTTTGTATTTTTTTCTAGAATTTTTATCTTTTGATCCCAATGGTCTACCACGCTTCAGGCGTATTTGTGATTCAGAAGCTATGACACTTGTAGATGGTCCTTCTGGGACGTCGCTTCGGATAGGCACATTTACTGCAGGAATATGTGAATTTGTTATCCTTTTTGAATCAGTAAATGCGTCTGGCATTTGATTTGCTATGTTTTGCAAATGGATGATCTTCTGGACCTCTGTTCACACACAGGGGAGCGTGGATCAAAATGAGATAATGATGAAACTTTCCATGCAATTTCACTTTTAAGTTTTTTTTCTCTCCCCCTAATTGCGGAAATTTTTTTTCATCAAATCGACAATCTGCAAATCTAGTAGTGAATAAATCTCCCGTCAATGGCTCAAGGTAGCGAATTATGGAGGGTGAATCAAACTCAACATATATGCCTAACCTTCTTTGAGGGCCCATCTTGGTGCGCTGAGGTGGTGCTACAGGCACATATACAACACATCCAAAAATTCGAAGATGAGCAATATTTGATTCATGGCCAAATACCAATTGTGATGTGGAGTATTTATTATAATGAGTCGGTCTGAGACGAACAAGTGATGCTGCATGTAAGATAACATGACCCCAAACAGTAGTAGGCAACTCACTTTTCATAAGTAGAGGTCTTGCTATCAATTGTAAGCGCTTAATAAATGACTCAGCAAGGCCATTTTGAGTATGAACATGAGCTACAGGATGTTCAACTTTTATCCTTACCGATACGCAATAAGCATCAAAAGCTTGGGATGTGAATTCGCCAGCATTATCAAGGCATAGTGTCTTTATGAAATAATCTGGAAATTGCGCTCTTAATCGTATCATTTGTGCCAATAATTTTGCAAACGCCAGGTTGCGAGATGATAAGAGGCACATATGAGACCATCTTGAATATGCGTCTATTAGGACCATAAAATATCTAAACGACCCACTAGATGGGTGAATAGGTCCACAAATATCCCTATATATTCGTTATAAAAATTGAGGGGATTCAATGTTAACCTTCATTGGTGATGGCCTAGTAATCAATTTGCCTTGGCAACAAGCAACACACGAAAACTCATCTTTTGCAAGAATCTTCAGGTTCTTTAATGGATGTCCATTTGAGTTTTCAATGATTCGTCTCATCATTATTGATCCAGGATGACCTATTCGGTCATGCCAAAGCACAAAAGTCTTTAAGTAAGTAAACTTCTGGTTTACGATAGAGTGTGCTTCAATTGTACTTATTTTTGTATAATACAGGTCAGAAGATAAAGTTGATAATTTCTCCAACACATATTTCTGGTCTGAGACAATCTTGGTAATACCAAGGTATTCAACATTCATTTCATTTATTGTCTCAACATGATAAACATTTCGCCGAATATCTTTAAAACTTAACAGGTTTCTTGGGGATTTAGAAGAGAACAATGCATCTTTTATGACAATTTTTGTCCCCTTAGGGAGAAATATAATAGCTCTTCCGGAGCCTTCTATTAAGTTTGAATTACCAGAAATTGTAGTAACATTTGCTTTTCTTCTAAGCAAGTAGGAGAAGTATTTCTCATATTTGAATTTGGCGTGCGTTGTTACACTATCAATTACATAAATATCTTCGTGATTGATCATTGAGGTATCCATATACTCTTCAAGATAAAAGATATAAACGAAATAAACATTATAATATTATTACTAAACAAAAACATTATACAACCTTTTAGTTATTTACAAGTCTAGGAAAACTATTCATACTAGTTCATACAAACGACGAAAATGAAATATATTTACATTATCACAGACCCATCACCTATCAGGTGATCTATCTTTCCTTCGGGATTCTCAAAGAAATTCGTTACATCTAGATGCATGGGTTCAACAGTATCTTCCGAGATAAAGTTGGCTTCTGCGTTATTTTTCACCTCCTTCAGGGAAGCTTGATATAGCTCAACCAGGAGCCTTGGCGTACGACAGGTACGAGACCAATGTCCTTTTCCTTCACATCGATAATATTTGTTGTCTGAATTTTTCTTCTGCACTACGTCATGTTTTTCATTCTTCTTTTTACACTGCTTGTTGAGAGAATCCTTGTGCAACAAGGCGTGCCTTGTATCTTACAATCTCATTTCTCTCATTTCCTTTTCGTACAAAGACCCATTTATAGCCAATTGAAATAACATCACTAGGCATTTGGACTACTAGTCCAAAAACCTCACGCTTAGCAAGTGAATTTATGAATTTAATTCTGATTGAATTGCTTCTTGCCATTTTGGCCAATCACGTCTTTGTCGACATTCTTCGACAGATAGAAGTTCAAGATCCTCATCTCCTTGCATAAATGTTAAGTGCAAAAACATTATCCACTATGATTTTTGATTGACCTAAACTTATCCCATCACCTGTAGAACTTATTGAGAGTTCTTCATTTACTTGAGTCTCGGGTTCACTGATCTCTTCAGGAATATCAGGATTAATCAGATTTTGAATTTCTTCGCGAAATTCTTTTGTAGTGTCATTTTTTGTACTTCTTTTTCTAGGATTCTTATCTTTTGAACCCAATGGTCTACCACGCTTCAAGCGTATTTGTGATTCAGAAGCTATGACACTTGTAGATGGTCCTTTTGGGACATCGATTCGGATAGGCACATTTACTGCAGGAATATGTGACTTTGTTATCCTTTTTGAATCACTAAATGCGTCTGGCATTTGATTTGCTATGTTTTGTAAATGGATGATCTTCTGGACCTCTTGTTCACACACAGGGGAGCGTGGATCAAAATGAGATAATGATGAAACTTTCCATCCAATTTCACTTTTAAGTTTATTTTTCTCTCCCCCTAATTACAGAAAATTTGTTTCATCAAATCGACAATCTGCAAATCTTGCAGTGAATAAATCTCCCGTCAATGGTTCAAGGTAGAGAATTATGGAGAGTGAATCAAACCCAACATATATGCCTAACCTTCTTTGAGGGCCCATCTTGGTGCGCTGAGGTGGTGCTACATGCACATATACAACACATCCAAAAATTCGAAGATGAGCAATATTTGATTCATGGACAAATACCAATTGTGATGGGGAGTATTTATTATAATGAGTCGGTCTGAGACGAACAAGTGATGCTGCATGTAAGATAGCATGACCCCAAACAGTAGTAGGCAACTCATTTTTCGTAAGTAGAGGTCTTGCTATCAATTGTAAGCGCTTAATAAATGACTCAGCAAGGCCATTTTGAGTATGAACATGAGCTACAGGATGTTCAACTTTTATCCCTACCGATACGCAATAAGCATCAAAAGCTTGGGATGTAAATTCGCCAGCATTCAAGGCGAATTGTCTTAATGGAATAATCTGGAAATTACGCTCTTAATCGTATCATTTGTGCCAATAATTTTGCAAACGCCAGGTTGTGAGATGATAAGAGGCACACATGAGACCATCTTGAAGATGCGTCTATTAGGACCATAAAATATCTAAACGACCCACTAGATGGGTGAATAGGTCCACAAATATCCCCATGTATTCGTTCTAAAAATTGAGGGGAACCAATGTTAACCTTCATTGGTGATGGCCTAGTAATCAATTTGCCTTGGCAGCAAGCAGCACATGAAAACTCATCATTTGTAAGAATCTTCAGGTTCTTTAATGGATGTCCATTTGAGTTTTCAATGATTCGTCTCATCATTATTGATCCAGGATGACCTATTCGGCCATGCCAAAGCACAAAAGTCTTTAAGTCAGTAAACTTCTGGTTTACGATAGAGTGTGCTTCAATCGTACTTATATTTGCATAATACAAGCCAGAAGATAAAGTTGATAATTTCTCCAAGACATATTTCTGGTCTGAGACAATCTTGGTAATAGCAAGGTATTCAACATTCATTTCATTTATTGTCTCAACATGATATCCATTTCGGCGAATATCTTTAAAACTTAACAGGTTTCTTGGGGATTTAGAAGAGAACAATGCATCTTCTATGACAATTTTTGTCCCCTTAGGTAGAAATATAGTAGCTCTTCCGGAGCCTTCTATTAAGTTTGAATTACCAAAAATTGTAGTAACATTTGCTTTTCTTCTAAGCAAGTAGGAAAAGTATTTCTCATCTTTGAATATGGCGTGCGTTGTTCCACTATCAATTACACAAATATCTTCATGATTGATCATTGAGGTATTCATATACTCTCCGAGATATAAAAGAAATAAACATTATAATATTATTACTAAACAAAAACATTACACAACCTTTTAGTTAATTACAAGTCTATAAAAACATATTCATACTAGTTCATATAAACGACGAAAATGAAGTATATTTACATTATTACAGACCCATCACCCATCAGGTGATCTATCTTTCCTTCGGGATTTTAAAAGAAATCCGCTACATCTAGACGCATGGGTTCAACAGTATCTTTCGTGATAAAGTTGGCTTCTGCGTTATATTTCACCTCCTTCAGGGAAGCTTGATATAGCTCAACCAGATGCCTTGGCGTACGACAGGTACGTGACCAATGTCCTTTTCCACCACATCGGTAACATTTGTTGTCTGAATTTTTCTTCTGCACTACATCATGTTTTTCATTATTCTTTTTACACTGCTGGTGTTGAAGGTTATTATTTAGTGCAAGACGATCACCATGATTGAAATTTCTTCCTCGACCACGACTGGGTCCACGACCTTTTTCACGCCTAGATTGGTGAATATTTGCCGTATTTACTTCAGGAAATGGCATAGAACCAGTAGATCGACTTTCATGGTTTTTCATCAGTAATTCATTATGTTGTTCAGCAACAAGGAGATATGAAATTAATTCGGAATACTTTTTAAATCCCATTTCTCGATATTGTTGCTGCAGAAGCATACTCGAGGCAGGGAAAGTGGAAAACATTTTTTCCAGCATATCATGGTCAGTAATATTTTCTTCACATAATTTTAATTGTGAGATAATTTTAAACATGGAAGAGTTATACTCACTGATAGATTTAAAATCTTGAAGTCTCAAGTGGATCCAGTCATAACGTGCCTGTGGAAGGACGACCAACTTCAGGTGATCATATCTATCTTTTAAATTGTTCCACAACACCAGAGGATCCTTAACAGTGAGATATTCCATTTTCAAACCCTCATCAAGGTGATGACGGAGAAATATCATCGCCTTAGCACGATTTTGATTCGATGCTTGATTATTTTCTTGGATGGTGTCTGCTAGACCCATCACATCAAGATGAATTTCTGCATCGAGTGCCCATGATAGATAGCTTTTTCCCGATGTCTAGAGCAAGAAATTCAAGTTTAGAAAGATTAGATTATTTAAAAAAAAAGGAAATTCATACCTCCGAGGCTTTTAAAGTCTTTACTTGAACTGGCAGATACTCGTGCTGATAACGTGTTATAAAATCAAGATTATAAAAAGAAGACAAGAGAAGTAGATGTAGGAGAAGACTTTCTTCTTATTCAAGTATATGTAAGTTTCATATGTATATATTGCAATAACGAATGAACAACCCTATTTATAGAGTGAGAAATCACTCCAAAGACCACCATATTAAGTATCATAATAAATATAGATACATTCTTATCCAAAAAGGTTCATGTAACCTAGTGAATATGAATGGTTGTTCATGTACTAACTTTATGGACTATCCACTTATTCAATAGTTTTATAACAATTTTATAAATATAAATTATTAGATGAATATTGTTAAATGTTAATCAATTGAAAGATAAAAGTGGTCATTTAATTTTTGAGGGATATTTAATTACTATCTAATATTAAAAAATTAGAAATTATAATATATTAATTTAGTGTAGGGGCAATATGATAATTCAACTTTGAAGTTTGGATCTTCTCACTTATAATATGCGCCAACACAAATCATGTTTCCCTTTTAATTTATTTATTTTTAAAATTAGTCTTCCCCTTTCATGAAAAAATGTGACATTTATGAAAAGTTACAACTTAACAAAGAAGTACAACTTTTATGAAAGGTTGTGACCTTTCCGATAATGCACAATAAACATTCGTTCAGAATAACCGCTGTTGTCTATAAATAGAGTGACTTCCTCTCATTTTAAAAGAACGAAAATTCTGAAGTTGTTCTTCGTTTGTACAATTAAATATTCGTGTATTTTGTTCCTGTTGATGACTCACTGACATCATTGCTTATGTTAAAGATGTTGAAATATTTTTTTACAGTCATTAATTTATGCTTATGTTATTAAGGATAAATGATAAGATGTTATAATTTCCATTTTTCTTTATATTATTAATGTTTGTTACTATATAATTCCATACATATAAGATAATATAATGTTATAATTATAATGACGGATAAATTTCAAGTATTATTTTATAAATTTAATGATATTCGCACAAATAATTTTACTAGTACACTGTAAAAACATACCTAATGTCGTCATTCAGCATATGCTTCCTATATTAGGCGTTTTTCTTGATAGATATATAGGTAGTTGCTGTACTAAAAGGTGAACAAATGTAGCAGCTCCAAGTGTTCTCCAGCGCTGATAGGCAGTAGTTGTATTTGTAACTGAACAGACATTGGGAATACAAGAAGCTCAACAAGACTTCAAGTAACGTCACATATGCCCCTTTTATTTTACAAATCTTTGATATCTAATAATTTTATGTATTTTTTAGTTGTTGATGACGGTATGTACACTTAATTGCTTATAGACGGCTAAGCTTAATTTAACTATACCTATTTTGGGACTTTTATATCTACTAGATTGAAAATATCGAGAAACACTTGTAATAAACATGCATATCTGATTTTTACATGTGTGACGCACGGGTCCAGAGAACTAGTATGGAAAAAGTTGGAGGTAAGGAATTTGCTCTACATTAAAAAAACAGAATAAATTCGATAAGTACTTCCTTTCTCCAATTTCGCTTAGTACAAAGTACAAAGGAATATAAATAGCGTCAACCTCGAATCATATATATTTTAACATGTGATTTTCCATGTCAAGATTACATGACAGACATGCTTAATGTTGGTGTTGCTATATAAGTTGTCAAAGAAGCAACTTAATTATGTCGATCGAGAAAATCAAATGAGTAAGTACATTAATGTCTTGCGATGGTGAAACTAAAGAGGGTCACCGGAAAACCACCTATCAACCATTGACAAGCATTGTTCCGGCTTGTATTCAGCAGCTGTATGACCCGCACCCTAAATAAATTAATTCAAAGGAGTTAAGATTAAGATACAATGATGGTTTAGAGTTGTTGCAATAGGGAATTTTCCTTACCTTAACAGTTGCATATGTCAGCTCATAATCAGTTTGTAAATACTTCATTTTGTATCTACATAAACAAAGTATTAGAAAAGTTAACAACTATTGATACATGTTAAGGATTGATCGGGCGAGTAAAAAAAGCATTAAGAGCAAGGAGCTAACCCTGCAACTTGAGCGTCAACTAACCAAGGCTCCCAATCATCTACAATTGGCAGTTTCAAAGTGTCTATCCATTCTTCCGTGGTCAAATGAGGAACAATCATGTCATGGTCAGCGCTATCAAAGTAAAAAAATTGTCAAACAGTCTCGACAGGATATATTATGGTCACTTAGAAGAATGGCGTAACATGAAGAAGTACAACTATCTTGGAGTAATACCTATAAATTAGTGCTCGACAGGATTTGCTGGTGAGATGGCGATGATCATCAACGGCACTTGGGACATCATAAACATATGACTCGGTTCTCTCCTTACCTCTATAATGCATGCTTTCATTGCATCTAACCCACTCCAATATTGTTCCCTGGGTTTTTTACATGACCATATCATTCAAAGGTTTCTATTTCTCGGCTGTGGAGGGGCTTAGCATTGGAAGTGAACAGTAGGAATAAAAACTGTATTTGCATACCTCACGAACGTTTAGTGCTTTCTGGACAGCTTTATTGTTTGCCCAAACATACGAGTATATGTAATTCTTTTCCTGGTTTTTGGGTTTAAAAAGTTAACTCATCAAATTCTTGTATAATATACCAACAGAATTAACATAACACATGATGCTAAGAAGGCCTTGTTAAGTGGGAGAAACAGAGACTTACTCGACACCATGGTCCTGCAATTGGAAATACTGACTGGCCATTTGTAGGAGTTTCTTGGAGAATGCTCATAAAAGATTCAAGGTCACACCAAGGTTCTAAAATATGTGTCCATTGTATGTTCTTGAGACACTAATCACGTACGATGACAGACTATTTAAGCATTATTGAACTTTGAAGATATCTTAATATTTTATAAGTGCAGAACTTGATACCTTACCCTGTCTACTTTCTGAAGATCATTTAGACATAATGTGTTATTTGGATCAACGTCAATGTAGTTCCCATTGCAATTTGCTTTAGTGGACTACACGGAAACATAAGGAAGATTAATTGAAGAGTCATAATGAATTGTAAGTAATTTCTAGTTGAACGACTCTTTAATGTTGTTAATTAGAAAATAGTTTCCCCAATATAGAGTACAGAACATAAGCTATTATATACCTGATAGATCTTATCTGAAATAAGTCCCATACAATTAGCATATCTGACTCTACCATTAAAGTCGATGAATCTATCTGTTTGAGCATTGCCTAGTATATATCCCTACATTTGATAAAAAACCTTAGGTTTGACAGCAGAACTTAAAATGAGAACAAAAAGAAGAGTTGAGCAACTGAATGCATTGTAGTTCATACTTTGATATTTAGTTGAGGTTTGTCACCAACTTCAATACCTTGAGAGAAAGAAGAAGGTCATGAAAAGATAACAGAAAGACTTATTTTGAACTCAGGTACAAGATACAATACCATCATATATTTTGCGAGTAAGCGGTGGAACAAAAAAGCCTGAGTAGGAACCACCAGTAACATATAATGGATTCTTGAGATACTCGGGATGCTCCATAAGCCACTACAGCACAACAATTTCACAGTCTCATGAATTTGCTTATGAAAGTTTCACGTGTTAGATGCTAACGTTATCCTTAAGCATGAGTATAAAGTTCTGACCGACATTGAGACATGAGATAAATAAATGTTAAAATTCCCTCACCTTTCTAAGGAAGTCATAAGTTAGAGTTACAGAGAGGGTATCACTACAGTTGTAAGCTTCTGAAGTGTTTGCATATGAATAGCCGGTGCCAGCAGGTTGATCTATAAATATTATGTTGGCCACCTAGAAATGAAAACCATATTACCGCTTATATAGACGAGCAACAATGAAAATATAAGCAAATTGCAAAAGAATAAGCTTACAAAACCTTGGTCCAAGAATATGAGTTCAACTCCAATTTTGGGAAATTTCCACTAGAATTTGCATAATCAAAGGTTAAAGGACCTGAAAGAAGCATCAACGTCATTTCTACCGCTTATTAAATTTTGAGACACAATAATTGAAGCATGAAGATCATGAGAACAATCTTACTTTTTCCTCTTACACTAACAAATACTTTAATGCATAACTTTATCTCTTAGACTCGGAGACTTGATCCTTTAGCCATCGTCCTTATTGCTTTCACCTTATGCACATATATTGATACACATTTAACATTATTTATGATTCCTTTATCCAATCTTGACTATTTTTCAATATTTATTTGTCACAATTTATTGACAACTTTTCTATAATGGTTTTATTTCCATACCCGAACTTCAAAGTTAAAACCCTTCCGAATTATGTCTTTGGTAGTTACTGAGTGAAATTGCTATAATGGTTCGTCATGTTAGCCAACCAAGAGTTTTTAAAATGAAAGGAAAATCTTGGGTGCAGGATATCAGGAGAATACAACGAAATCAATTAAGCAGCTGAAAAGGAAGAACGATTTGTCGTAATCAATCAACAAATCATCACAGAAGTACAAAAGGAAAGACGATAAATCTAGAGGAAATCAAGCAATCTGGAGTGAAGACACAAAAAAGAATAGACATCAGGAAAAAAAGGGATTAAATTGATATACCCATCTCATAAAAAAATGTCGATAGAGCAGAACAACCAGGACCTCCGGTGAGCCAAATCATGAGAGGATCATTCTCTGGATCTCTCTCAGATTGTATGAAGAAATAAAACAGCTGCACTTGTTCATCTTCTCCAACACCAATGTAACTGATTCATCAACATAACAGTTTAGTATCTATCATGACAAAATTAATACAATCTACTTACCCTGTTTCGAGTGTAAATGAAAGTTTTCCATCAAATCCAGGTAGAGTCTCAACGATGAAGTGTGACGAGACGACATGAGATACAAGTAGCAACAGTACTGAAAACACAATGAGTCGCACCATTGAAAATGAGTTTAATGGAATTGAGAAAATAAAGCTTTTGAATAGAGAAGAGGGGGCACTAATATATAGAGGCTTAACTTCACGTGTCCGGTGCCTTCACACCAAATATATTCTTTTGAGTTTTGACCATTTTTATCAAATTTCTATTTATAGACCGATTAAAAATGTTATATATTTAAGAAATAATACATAAATGTATCTTTTAACTTGACTTCAAATTATATTTATATCCTTCAATTTAACATGTGCACAAACAAACACTTAAACTTTTATAATGTTAAACAAATAGACACACGAGTCCTACGTGTCACAATACACGTAGGACACCACCTAGGAAACAAATTTCCATGTACAATGCCATGTAGGATGTTTGTGTTTATTTGTTCAATTTTATACAAGTTTAAGTGTCTACTTATGCACACCCAAAGTTGAGGGCATAAATGTGAAATGAGATCAAGTTAAAGGGCATATTTATGTATTATATTTAACTTAATCACTAAGATTTGACTAATAAAAAAAAGGCATAATACATATATTGGACCCTAAGCTTGACTTCAAATTATAACTTTGACCTCAAACTTTTATAATGCACAAATAGACACTTTAACTATCCAACTTTTAAATAAATAAACATATGAGTCCTACATGGTAAAATACACATTGGACACCACGTAGGACAAAAAAATACATATAGGACATATGTGTCTATTTGTTCAACTTTATACAAGTTTAAGTGCCTATTTGTGCAAATCCAAAGTTGAAGAACATAAATGTGATTTGAAGCCAAGTTAAAAGACACATTTATGTATTATGCCTAAAAAAACACTAATTATGTTTAAATTAATTAATTATTTCCCATATAAATAAAGCTTTGTTTTAATTTTATAGATCTTAGGACCTAGTGGTTATCTCTAATCGATGTCCATGTAATTTTACATCTGGTGAACATCCCATGTTTGATATAACTTGTATTTGGAATGATTCTTTATCTTTATTTCTTCGTAGTTGTGAAACTTTTGCTAATCACGTTGATTAAAACAAACAGCTAATATGTATACATCAGCAGAGCAATCCCCAACCGCTCAAAATGTTGGGTGGTCTTGGGCTTTCTCAACCCAAAAGCTAGCTCTAAGGTTGAGGCTTTCCCTCACACTTATAAATTGACCACCAGCCCCTTCCACTTCCGATGTGGGATAACCCAACAATCTCCCCCTTCACATCGGGCCTTGGGCTGGAGAGAACGACAACCCAGTTTCTCCCGGTGGGCTAGACTTGTTGACAACCTGGGCTCTGATACCAGTTTGTTGGGAAAACGCGGACAAGCACAAAAATATATATGGTAAAAGTAATGGAAATAAAATGGGAAAATAACGACACCAAGAATTTTACGTGGAAACCCTTCTGAGTAAGGGAAAAAACCACGGACTAAGAGGAGCAATTGATATTACTATAGTAAGGAATTTTACACTGTGTAGTCACGAATACAATACTCAAAGTGACTACTACACACTCAAAAGGAACAACACTCTTTTGGTTTCCGTCTTACTAAAATATCGCTCACACTCTATTTTTCTTCACAGA
>NC_028646.1:56731563-56732180 GCF_001406875.1 Solanum pennellii | reverse complement strand
ACCACCATTATCAGTACGAATACATTTCAATTTCTTTCCAGTTTCTCTTTCAACTGAAGCCTGAAACTACTTAAAGACACCTAACACTTGGTATTTAGTCTTCAAGACATAGACCCAAACTTTTCTCGAGCAATCATCAATGAAAGTGACAAAGTAAAGTGCACCACCCAATGCCTTTTTCTTCATTGGACCATATAAATCAGAGTGCACTAACTCAAGCAACTCTGTCTTTCTCGAAGGAGGGTAGGACTTAAAGAAAACTCTATTTTGTTTACCAGCCAAGCAGTGCTCACATTTTTCTAATTTAGCACTTTGGAAATTTGACAATAATTTCTTCTTGGCTAGAACATTAAGTCCTTTCTCGCTAATGTGGCTAAGCCTCTTGTGCCATAATGTTGAAGAGCTATCGCTCTCAACCGCATTCACCATATCAACACAAGTAGAGGCCATAGTCCAGTATAGACCACGACGTTTGTTACCACGAGCCACAACCAAGGAACCCTTAATGAGCTTCCATTTTCCATCACCGTTGGTACTAACATATCCTTCATCATCTAAAACACCAACAGAAATTAGGTGTAGACGAACATAAGGAGCATGTTTCGCATTGTTCAAAA
>NC_028646.1:56670058-56731407 GCF_001406875.1 Solanum pennellii | reverse complement strand
ATGTTTCACATTGTTCAAAACTAGTTTAGTTCCAACACTAGTTTCCAAACAAATTGTACCAATACAAACCATCCTAGAAACAGTCTCATTACCCATACTCAAGGTTCAAAAATCACCAGGAGTGTAGGAAGAGAAAAAATTCTTCCTTGATGTCACATGAGATGCGGCACCAGTGTCCACAACCCAGCTTGACTCATCACAAGCAATATTTATCATGTTTGCATCAAGAACGATAACAAGATCTTCGGTGGTGACGGTGGCTAGTCAATTTTCATTGCCATCTTCTTTAGTTTCCTCTTTGTTATTGTTCTCCCTCTTCAACTTCCTGCAGAACTTCTTTGTGTGCCCTTTCATGCCACAATGATAGCACTCAATATCCTTAAGTCTGCCTTTGGATTTGCTCCTATTTTGTTCTCTATGCTGAGAAGCACGAGTTTTATTTCTCCCCCTGGGGCCAGTTATCAGGACATCCGACGAGTNGCTCCTATTTTGTTCTCTATGCTGAGAACTACGAGTTTTATTTCTCCCCCTGGGGCCAGTTATCATGACATCCGACGAAGAGGAACCTTGAGTTTTTCTTCTCATCCCTTCGTTCAAGACACTACTCTTGGCGGAATCCATAGAGATTACACCATCCAGAGCAGAATTTGACAATGACGTTCTAAATGTTTCCCAAGAATCTGGTAGGGAACCAAGAAGAAGCAAGCCTTGAATTTCTTCATCAAATTTGATGCCCATAGCAGATAATTGGTTCATAATCCCCTGAAAATTATTCAGATGGGATGTCATCGGAGAACCATCATGATACTTCAAACTCAACATCTGCTTTATTAAGAACATTTTGTTGTTGCCAGTCTTTTGAGCATACAAACTTTCAAGATGCTCCCATAGGGTTCGAGCATGTGTTTCCCCAGAAATATTGTTCAACACATTATCGTCAACTNGTTTCCCCAGAAATATGGTTCAACACATTATCGTCGACCCATTGCCTAATGAATCCACAGACCTTTCTATGCAACAGATTCCACTCTTCATCTGTTTTGTTATCAGGCTTTACAATGGTAAATACTGGTTTGTAAAAATTCTTAACATAAAGAAGATCTTCCATTTTTCCCTTCCAAATGGCATAATTAACACCATTTAAAGTAACCATTCTACTTGTGTTGGCTTCCATAGTTTTCACCAAAAAATATAGTTATCGCAAATCAAAGTAAATCTTTTCTGATGTGGAAGTTCAGACTGTGCTGCAACCACAGAGCATACTCAGATAAAACCTTGGCTCTGATACCAGCGTTGGGTGGTCTTGGGCTTTCTCAACCCAAAACNTGGAAGTTCAGACTGTGCTGCAACCACAGAGCATACTTAGATAAAACCTTGGCTCTGATACCAGATTGTTGGAAAAACGCGGACAAGCACAAAAATATATATGGTAAAAGTAATGGAAATATAATGAGAAAATAACGACACCAAGAATTTTACGTGGAAACCCTTCTGAATAAGGGAAAAAACCACGGACTAAGAGGAGCAATTGATATTACTATAGTAAGGAATTTTACACTGTGTAGTCACGAATACAATACTCAAAGTGACTACTACACACTCAAAAGGAACAACACTCTTTTGGTTTCCGTCTTACTAAAATATCGCTCACACTCTATTTTTCTTCACAAATTATTTTCTTGTATAGTCTATCAAATACGNTTCCCTCACACTTATAAATTGACCACCAGCCCCTTCCACTTCCGATGTGGGATAACCCAACACAAAAACCTACAGACAGTGAGTTTGATCTTTGTAATATGATATTCTTTTTTAATATGAATATATATTCTTCAAGGGTTGCGGTCCAAGAACAAACGATGCGGAAAAATAATATATATCATGCTTTCATGATATTAATGTCATGTCCCAAGTCTACACCCTAAGCGGGACTGACACTCGCAAACCATTGTTGGCCCTAAACAAATTCTTAGTCTGGCTAGACTCTCAACAAAAGACTTTAAGCATTAATAAGAGAAATCAAATGCAACTTTACTCAACTGTCTCAAAATAAACTTAGAATGTTTTAGAAATAAACATTTAACTAGAAAAAAGGGCAACACATGTCTCAACATATATAAATGGAATGAAAATGAAAAGATTATTGAACTATAACCATATGTCTATGAAGCCCCTCTAATACTATGAGGGATGTCGGGACAAGACCCCGATCAACCTAACAACTGAAATGATAAAGCAACAAAAAAAGGATCCTCCAAAAAGCAAGAAATATCACCAAATGACTCTAAAATATAATGCACGACTAGATCAGCAAAGCGCTAGATACTGATCCTGATCCTGATTGCCTGTATCTGCATAAAAAATGATGCAGACCAAATGACGTAAGTATATTGAATATACTAGCATGTGAGGGAAAATCTAAACAATACGTAAGCTTGAACTGGAATCTGAAAGAAACACTTACCTCAACTTTATTCAACTCATGGATACTCAACTCAATGCAGAAATAAAACAACAATAACGACGCAATTTATATAAAACATTCAAAGTAGTAGATAACATCTCGAAGTATTGAAAAATACAATAATATCTTAGTTGTATATAAGAATACAAAAATAAACTCTGTTTGAGATATTCTCTAACCGACAACCATAACTATAAGCTATGTGATAATACAAAATCTCGCCCACGCTGCTAGAACTGTCCTATAACTTGTCAAGATATAAAACGCCTCAATTAAGTGGATTCACTAAGCTATGTTTAAAATCATTAAGGAATCATCTAAAAAGTATGCTCCTTTCTACCCACGTTGGCTACATCATTTATGGAGACTTGAGTTATTATGAACTAGTCTCCATATCGATGCTCAATACTACTCCCAAAGTATACTTACCTCATATGTTTAAATTCATAACTCTTTCTCTGCGGTTTGAGATTATTACTCAAAAATCAATCTCTTAAAAGAGATGAAACTCAAATATGCTTAACATTTATTCTTTGGAAATACTTAGTTCCCATATATAATTTTTAAGACAATGAACTTACTCTTACTCTTAATCAACTAAATACTCAAGTCTTAAAACAAGTTTAAAACAAATGTAAAAAACTTTTGAAATGACTCGAAGAATTATCAATACTTGATTCTTAACCTAACTTAAATTTGAATAATGAATTCAAGGTTATGATTTGTGATAGGAGGTATATTGTGATGATTAAGAGTATTTTTTTAGATAGTTAATCATGACGTCTTTTGATCATGAACTTAACGGACCTCCATGAAAAAGTTCAGCAAAAAAATTTAGAATTTCATATCACTAAAAATTGATGGGCTATAGCACACGAAAATCGACAAAATGAGGATTTACCTGCTTTGGGACTCGTTTGAACTTGAAAATGAACTCGTTTGCCCTTTAGGACCAACTTACTTCATTACTAAGATCTTAACGAACATCTCTATATCACCAAATATTCATAGACTATAGCACACGAAAATTAGAAAATTAGAGGTATACTTCTTTAGGGCTCGTTTGAACTTGAAAATGGGTCTGTTTGCTCAACGGGACAAACTGACTCCATTGCTAAGGTCTAAACGGACATCCATATAAAAATTTAGTAATTTTATTTTTTGGAATTTTGGATCACCCAAATATTCATGGACCATAGCACATGAAAATCGATAAAATAGGGGTTTACCTGCTTTAAGGCTCTTTTTAACTGGAAAATGGGTCTGTTTGCCCGCCAGAACCAACGTGCTCCATTACTAAGGTCTTAATGGACATCGACAAAATATTTCAGTTAGAAAATCCAGAATTTCAAATCACCAAAAATCCATGAACATGAAAATTGACACAATGGGGGTTTACCTTCTTTGGGGATCGTTTGAACTTTAAATGGGCGCGTTTGCCCGTAAAAAATAACTGGCTCCATTATTAAGGTCTTAATGGATGTCCACAAAAAAGGTTGACAAAAGATTTGGAAATTCGGATCACTACAAAGCCATGGACTATAGTATACAAAAATCGGCAAAATGGAGGTTTACCTACTTTGGAGCTAGTTTAATTTGAAATGGACCCATTTGCCTGTTGAGACAAACTGATTCCATGTCTAAGGTCTTAACAGATGTCCATGAAAAATCTAAGCAAAAAGTATCTGGAATTCTAGATCATCAAAAATCAATGGACTATATAGCACATGAATATTGAAAAAAATGAGGATTTACCTGCTTTTAGGATCTTTCCAACTTGAAAATGGGCCGGTTTGCCCACCAAGACCAACATGCTCTATTACTAAGATCTTAAAAGACGTCAATGAAAAATTTCAGCTAAAAATATCTGCATTTCTGGATCACTAAAAATATAGGGACTATAACACATAAAAATCTGCAAACTAAGGTTTTACCTTCACTAGGGATCATTTTAATTTGAAAATGGGTCTATTTGCCTATCAAGACCAACTGACTTCATTACTAAGGTCTTAATGTAAGTCATTGTAATATCTCGCAATTTGAAAAAACTAGAAAGAAGCCAAGAAACTTGAAATAATCAATTTTGGAAATAATAAAAAAATCTGAAAATTTATTTAAGTTAGGAAAAGTGAGTTTTGGTCAATTTCAAACGAAAATACCTCATAGATCAATATGAGTTTGGAGTACTTCCAGATATGCTTTGAATGCTCTTGGACTAATGTTTTCAACACCGCTGAGTTTGCTCGAGTTCGAGTTTGTATATGTAAGTTATGCCCTTTGGAACTTGAGCTATTGGATTAAGGAAGTCTAAATCCGGATTTTTGAAAGGTAATTTAGTCTCTTCCTTACCTAAATATTCTAATTCATTTTTAGGAGTTAAAATTGGGCTAAAGTCTCATTTTAGTTAGTTTTAGAAAAGTGGATTTTACGGTAGGGCATAGAGAAAGGAGAAGAATGTTCAAGATTCGTTAAAGATTTATCGAGATTAGTTTGTGGATTTTGTCGGGGGTGATCCCTATATGATATGTGATATCACATACGGTTGGGTTATTTCACCCATGTGCCAATCATGATTCAATTTCAGAGAAGTTATTAGATTTGAAAGTAAATCCTTGTGTTCTTGAAATTTCGTTTGAATTCTTGTGGGTTGTGTCGATTGGAGTTTCTTGAGATTAATTCACATTTTTAGTTGTGTTTTCGAGTAAGAATCTGATGTTATTTGATGGTATGAATGATTCTAAGTGTTTGGGGAAAGAACCGATGGATTTTAGAGGTTTTGGAGTTAAAAAACATAGAAGAAATTTCGTCGGATGATTCAGGGTAGTGGTGGCGCGTCACAGAGCTGGTCCCCAGTTTTGGGAAAAATCGTTTCGCGTTCAAAAGCGGTCACGCACCGTTCTGCCTAAAAAGTTGTTTTCGAAATTAAAATTTAAATGCTTCTCCGCTTCGCAGATCCACCTTCAGATATTGAAATATTGGACTTTTCTCATGTTAAACTATCTAAAGTCATTCCTAAACACCATGAGATCCTTCCAATCACAATTCACAATCTTTGAATCCATAATTCAATTCAAGTGCCAGTTAAGAGTCAAATCAAGACAAGTTATGATCAAAGTCAAGAGAAGTTCTTAGAGTTCTCCAAAAGTCTTTTCCAAATGTTTTAACTTTGTTTTAAGACTTAAAGTTCAAGTTGAGTAAAGAGTAAAGAGTAAAGGTTGAAGTTTATTTCTTCAATAGTATATAGGGACTATGTATTCCCAAAGAGATTTAAAATATTTTCACATTTAAATAAGAATGGATACTGATATTTCCAATGAGCCCGCGAGCTAGTTTTTAGAAAAGAGTAATCGTTCTAAATGAAGCAAGAGGGGAAACATTGACTTTTAAGGTAGCCTTTGAATTAAGTTTTTGAGCACTAATCTTAAATCACAAAAGGAAGTATATATTTAAACATAAGATCTAATATTATATTATTTTTGAGAGTAGTATTGCGCACTTATATAGGGAAAGTTCAGACAACTCACAACCCTTATAAACCATGTAGCCGCCAAGGGTAGAAAAGGGTCATACTTTTTAGATGATTCCTTTAGTGCTTTTTAGCATGGACTAGTGGATCTTCTTTGTATTTCAGGTTCTATACTCATGGAAAGGTATAGGATGACCCTGACAGAGAGAGGCAAAATGATGTTTCATCACGATCGCTCTTACATGACGGTTGTCGGTTTGAAAAACTCGCACAATAATATTTTTATTCTTACATACAAAGTTTATTGTATTTTTACATACATTTCAGACTTATATGTATCTTTGCATACACACAGAGTTGACATCATATTTTAAAACAGTTTTTCTTTATATTGCACTTGTTTTAAAAACTTCTTTATATTGAAATGAGTTTAGTTATGTTGAATTGAGTTGAGCCAGATAAGTTCTTGAGATATCTTTCAAGCTTATGTTGTATTTAGCATTCCAACTCACATACTCATACATTCAATGTACTGATGCCAATTGACATGCATTATTTTATGATGCAGACGCAAGTAAGTAGGATCGACATCCAGCGGATCACTGATCCAGTGAACACTCCCGAGTTTGTTGGTGAGCCTCCTTGCATCCCGGAGGACTCCTTTTATTATTTTCAATTATTTTATTAGTTCATTAGGATGTCTTGGTGTTTGTCCCGACATCCATCTCAGTTTTAGAGGATTCATTGATAGACAGTCAGATGTTAGTTCTTTAGTCTTTTCATTATCATTAACTTATGTTAATAATTGGGTTTGCCTTAATGGTCAAGTTAAATATTCCATTTAAACATTCCAGTTTATTACATTGACTTGTCTTTGTTTAAATAAATCTCCCGCTGAGTAAGTAAGCTAGGCCAAGGGTTTGCTTGGGGTCATCAATGGTTCTTAAGTGTCAGTCCAACCCAGGGTATAGGCTCGAGGCGTTATAAACTTGGTATCAGAGCACAGAGTTCAAGATTCATATGGAGTCTATGAAGTCGTGTCAATAGAGTTTTAGTTATCGATGTGAACTGCGCCACATCTATAATTAGGAGGCTGCAACACTTAGGAAAATTTCTCACTTCTTTCACACTCATTTCGTGCGTTTGACTTTGATCTCTAAAAAGTTTTTCTCTAATTCGTGCTTGCACATGTTTCAGATGATCATGACTCTATGAAGAGCTGTTAGAGGTCGCCCTGCTAGACATAATGTTAAGGAACAAACTTACCAAATGCACCTAAAAGGCAACCTCCAGGAAAAGTTATCAATGTTGAATTTCGCGAGGCTATCCGGATGTTAAGAAAGTGGTGACTAAACAGGTTGGACAATATAGAGGAGCCAGACAAGAAATGACTGATATTTTGAGGTTCCGAGAGTTCTTAAAGATGAAACCTCCAAGTTTCACGAGTTCAAGCACTATTGAGGATTTAGAAAAATTTTATTGAGAAACTAAAGAAGGTATTTTAGGTCATGCATATTGCCGATACTGAGCGAGTTAAACTAGGTGCATATCAATTGAATAGTGTTGCTAGGACTTGGTTTGATCAATGGAAAGAGGGTAGGGCTGAGGATGCGCCACCTGCGAGTTGGGCTTGTTTTTAGGAGGCCTTCTTGGGGCGTTTTTACATGAGAACAGAAGAAGGATAAGGTACGAGAATTTTTTAACCTTAAAAATGAGTCGCTAAGTGTTCATGATTATGTGTTTAAGTTCGCCTAACTATCCCGTTATGCTTCGGAGATGGTTGTAGACATGAGAGTAGAATGAGCTTGCTTGTTGCTGGGCTGTCACATCTGTCGAGTAAGGAAGGTAGGGCTACAATACTGATAGGTGACATGGATATCTCAAGGTTGATGGTCTATGTGTAGCAGGTTGAGGAAGAAAAGTTGAGGGATAGGGAAGAGTGTAAGAACAAAGGGACAAGACAGGGAATGAGTCCATGCAACAGAAGAGTAATGCCAACTGGTCATCTTTCGAGTAGAAACATAAGGTACCTGCTCCATGATTTGTTAGTGAACCTGCACCTAAGAACAAATATGAGTACAATAGTCAAAATTTAGAGCTAAACTTGCCTATTATCAGGGTAGCATGGCGCAAGGGTGTAGTAAGACTCCAACCTGCGCTAGGTATGATAGGAACCAGTCACGTACGTGTCGTGAGGGATCCATAGTTGTTTCAAGTGTGGTCAGAATGGGCATTTCATTTGGAAGTGTCCAAAGAACAAGCAGGGAAATGATTATGAAGGCAATAGAGCCTAGTCTTCTTCAGTTGCTCACCAAACATAGTTGCACCAAGAGGGGCTACTTTTGGTACTGGAGGAGGAGTAAACCACTCGTATGCTATCAATACTCGCCAAGAGCAAGAGGATCGCCAACTATTGTCACTGGTATGATCCAAGTCTTTGACTTTACTGTTTATGCTTTGTTAGATCCAGGAACGAGTTTATCTTTTGTAACACTTTATGTTTCTATGAATTTTGATATTATTCCTGAGCAACTTAGTGAGTCATTCAATGTTTCTACAGTTGTTGGTGAGTCTATTCTAGAATAGAAAGTCTTTCATGATTGTCCCGTTTCCGTCAATAAAAAGAGTACCATGACTGATTTAATTGAGTTAGACATGGTAGATTTTGATGTCATTCTTGGTATGGATTGACTTCATGCCTGTTATGCCTCAGTTGATTGTAGAAATCGATTATTCAAGTTTCAGTTTCCAAGTTAGCCAGTCTTAGAGTGGAAAAGTAGTTCAGTAGTGCCTAAGGGTCGTCTCATTTCGTACCTTAAGACAAAGAAGTTAGTTTTTATAAGGGGTTCTTCTATCACTTAGTCATACTTAACGACTCAAGTGTTGAGATACCTCCAATTCATTTAGTTCAAGTAGTAAGAGAGTTTCCTAAAGTTTTCCCAGATGATCTTCCCAGAGCTCCTTCTGAGAGAGATAGACTTTGGTATAAACATTGTTCTAGATACTTATCCTATATCTATTCCTCCATATATAATGACACTAGTAGAGTTGAAAGAGCTGTTAAAGTATCTCTTATCTAAGGGCTTCATTCGACCAAGTGTCTCACTATCACGACCTGAATTCTGGAATCCGAATCGCAACCGACGTCGTTTACCTGTCACAGGTCGCAGACAAGCCTCATCTTGCATTCATCACATTCATCTAGTTAAATTTGTGGAAAATTTAAAACTTTTTATATGTATGAAGTATACATAGACTTCATATAATTATTAACTAGATACATCATATACTAAGCTCAACATAAGAGAACAACCATCTAACATAAATAATCAATTCAGAACTGAAGATGAATATATCATAAATAGTTCGCCAAACACTGCCTTATTACTAAGCTTCGAAATGAAGGTGAAAAAAAATTCTAGGGACAACGTCCACTAGCTATGTCTAAAACTAAGGCTAGACTAAATTTGTAGCATCCTCTAAATCATGAGGACCTACCAAATGGTTTGGAGAAACGCTGAACTCCAAACCGCTGCAAGTGTCGTCAACCTGTCCTATGACCTGCACCTATAAGAATAGTAAATAGTAGGGGTTATTACACCACTTGTACTAAGTATGGGTGCATGCACACATACACATAAGGCTATGCATGATTAAAGAAAACTCTTCCTTAAAAACATGCTATTTCTGGAAAGCCGAGTGACTAGACTTTCCTAAATTGTTGGATGTGAATTGTGGTATGAATATGATGTTATTTCATGAATTCAAAGCACACAAGTCATTTTCCATATGATTACAAAACATTAGTATCATCCACATAATTTTAGAACAACTCCGGCGAAGATTTGAGATTTTGATCCTCTTAGGATGAGAGCTCCTCTTTGTATATTTAGATTATTTTTCAGTCTTTTTCTTCTTTTTGTTGTGTAGATCAATAACTCCTTTGGTCCTATGTTTTAATTACAAGTGCAATGATTCATTGTAGTCCCATACCCATAATGAATCGATGTAAGTAATCCAAGGACTAAGGAATGATTTCCCTGCCTTATAGTGAGTCATTCTCTACATTATATATTCATTACCTTTCATAAGCAATTCTCTATTGATTATACCATTAATTTAATTACTTTCATGTTTTATATATTATACATTTCATATACATGAGACTTTAGAATTGTTGATGTAGCATAAGACATCTCAAGTGAGGGCCCAACATATGGGACCTCAACTTGAGGGCCTTCTTTAGCAAACACAGAATCTGCTTTATTCGTTCATTCGTACTTCACATTATTCATTTCATTCATTCGTAAGCTGATGTAAACACCAGCTATACCTATGATGAAGTTTAAGACTCTCATCGGTATCATGAAGTGCAATGACCAAGAATGACCTAATTTCATTACTTGAATCTGATTTCACCTCCTGATTGTCTTGCACAAACACCTTCACTATCTTTCATTTCATTAACTATCATACATTGAGGAACTCCAACCTTAACTGACATAGATCATGTGAGCATCATGAAATCCAGTGTCTACGCTTCACTGAAAAGAGGTGGAATCACCGGCCAAAGTGACCCAAAACATGATAGCATACATTGGAATTGAACCCCGCTAGATCCCTATATTGGCAGTATAGGTTCAGAGACTAGGAGATATAAGGAGACCCATACCCGGCATGCCGGACAGTCTCATCTCATGAGAGTTACGTGAACCTCCGCCCTTCCCAAAAGAAGGCATCACCACTCATAGCTAGCCTATCGGTACTCTGTATAAAGTTCCATTTCATTCAACTCAAACGTCATGGAAGCTAACTTCTAGTATGAGGACATCATAGCTCAATAGATGATTTGTCATCTCATCATTAGTATTAAATATACATTAGTCTCAATACTTTCATTAGAGTGTACATAGAGACTGGTTTCTTCATTAGCTTTACACTCTCATAGGTGAGTACGTTTTGGTAACATTTACTTACACAATTAATGAATTGTCATAATTTTCTTTACATTTATTAAATGTAATTGTACTTACATAACATCTTTGGTGTTAATGAGACTTGTGTCACACATTCTAACACCTTCATTCGTGAGTATTTTTAACATAGTAGCTTAGGTGTAAGTGAGGCTTGTCTCACTTCTTTTAACACCTCATTCTGGTCACTTTCTTAACCTAGACATCTTTAGTTATGTTATTACTCACGTTACTTGCTTACTTTCGTTTGATAGCTTCACATCATCGTTTATGGACGATGAGAACTTCACTCAATGAATTACATATGTTCATAGTTCATTTGGTTAGGGCATGTTGGGACTTGTCCCAATGATTGGCATGCCTTTGGATATGGATTAATTGAATTACCTTAGATGTTCTTATATTGTCATATGAATACTTTGGCTATATATGATTGTCACAAAATTAATATTGGCCTAGAGAATTTTAAAACTGACTTCATAGCCAATTTATTGGCACCAGCCAAAGTTACACTAATTCATGTTTAGTTTGGTATACCTTATCCATTAGCTAATCTTTTAATTATTTAAAGATAACATTATATCCAGTTTCATTCATCACTCTTATATGATGTATTGTTAGCCATTTCATTGGCATAAGGCAGACAATTCATTCAAGTATAATTTCATGGAATCATTAGCCAATTCTATTACATATTTTGAAAATAATGTTGTAGACAAATTTATTGGCATAAGCCAAACTTTCACTACACTTGAAATTTTAATCTTTGATTAAGTTACAAGAACAATTCAATGCTTGGTTTGGCCAAGCTATGAAGTTATTTTGGCATTATAGATTCATGAACTAGCTTTGATTCTTTATGAAAGTTATAACTACTTATTCAATGCTATTACGTTCACAAGTTCGTGTGGATAGGGTATGTTGGGACTTGTCCTATTAATTGGCAATACCCTATGTTATGAGTTCATTGATGTAGAGATCGGTATCACTTTGTAAGTATAACTTCACACATTTTGGGAGATAATATTTTGGACATAGTTTTGCTAGCCAATTTGTTGGCATAAACCAAACTTTCCCATATGGTGGTCATTTAAACTTCATTTGTTGTAAGCCAACCTTTTTACATTCAATTAACTTATAATTATCATTCAATGAACAGCCTATAACAGTAGACTCAACTTCATAGACAACTCATAACAACTTCATCTTTCTCGAACACAAAACTAAGCATTATGTCATTCCTTAATCTATGTAACTAATCACTCAATCATCCGAATCCAATCTATAGAACTCATTACTCATTAATAAATAAAGAACTTATAAAATCAGTTAGAACTACATACCAACAACATGTTCAAGATTACATCTATATACTTCAATAATCGAAAACAAGGATAACTAGGGAGATAGACGTTCAACAATACCACTGGGAAACAATCCTAGTTTTGAAATTCATGAGTTTGAAACGTTTAAAAAGCCTCTTGGAGAAAGAATTTCATGAGAGAAAACCCATACCTTAAGTAGCACTTAATCTACGAAGACCACCTTTAACGAACCTTGAAGAAACCTTGAAAATCGTCTAAGAAATTTTCTATTTTTTTTTTGCGTTTTGTTCACTGTTTTTCTCACGCTTGTTTTATTTTTTTAGTCGTGTATTTGTTTGAATTTGAACTTGGTTTTTAGGTTTAGAAACTGACCTTGAGTTATTCAACTCACGGTTTAATAAGTTAATTAACTAATTACTAAAAAACACATCCTAAGTTGACTAAACATAGGAGAATGTTGACTTGACCGAAAATCTGAATTTTTGGTGTTGACTATGGTTTAGGTCAACATTTTGAATTTATATTAATTAATTAAATCCTTAATTTAATTAATTTAGGAACCTTTGGTAAGTACTAAAGTACCCCAAAGTCATTGGAACCATAATCAACCCTTTAGGACCATCCTAGGTTAAGTACTAGGATGTTTTTATCATTATACTAGGTTAACAGAAGAATTTTGGTTTGACCCCTTTAATTTAGTTAAATAAATGGATAATTTAATTAATTAATTAACCTAGTGTAATTACAAAAGTACCCTTAAGTCATTATAACCACAACTAATCCTTTGGACCATCCTAGGTTAAATACTAGGTTGTCTTTTTCCTGTCTCAACCGAAATCTTGAAACTTTTTTGTGATTTCTGTTTTGACCCTTTAAATTAATTATTTAAGCTGCTAAATTAAATAATTAAGTAGCCTAGGGTACTTACTAAATCATCCCTAAGATGTTAGGACCTTAACTAACTCTTTGGACCATCCTAGGTTAGGTACTAAGTTGTCCCTTTCTTGTCTTAACCAAAATCTGAAAATTTCCTTTGTAGTTTTGGTTTTAGCCCTTTTAAATTAATTAATTAACTTGCTAAACAAATAATTAGGTAACCTATGTGAATTACTAATGTACCCCTTAGTTGATAGGACCATAACTAACCTGACCATCCTAGGTTAGGTACTATGTTGTCTCATTAACTAGTACTAGGTTTGTCAACCCTGTTTTGGTCCTAGGTTTTCGGGTGCACTAATGGGTCCAATTTGGTTAGTCCTAGGTTATTTAGTTATTTAAGGCAGTAGGTTAGAGTCTAGAATTAGTAGGGAGGTTATGCCCCACATGGAGTGGTTCCTTGTGCACGTTTTTCCCTTTAACTACCTTAACCCAATTCGGTTAGGGTGGTCCCCTCCTTTGACAGCTTATTCACATGTCTTGCATATGTGCTTGCACATGGGTTGGGTGCACTTTCCTAACTAACTATTATTTATGGTTCATTTGGAAATGTTTAATTATTGTTCCAAGGACCCTCATTATGTCCTTGGACACTGCTTAATTTATATGATCATTTTAAATGGTTTTGTGGAATGGTACTAGGCGTGATACTTGGATTCCTAGTACTTTGTGTGAAACTATTCATAAAAGATTTTCTTTAATCTTAGGGTCGTCATTGAAGGTATATTTATTGAACAACAATCTTGGATATGGGTTTGACAACCCAAAAAGTATACTTCTTATTCGTATATAGAAAATTGGCTAATATCCCTTAGCCAAATTTTCTATTCTATGCCCAATATTTCTCGATATTGGGCATTGGGGTGCCTATGTACCCCTAATAGGCTATCCTAAGGGCATACTGACTCTTCATTAGACATATGATTTTTCAGAATGTTACACTCACCTTGGGCGCTTTGGTCTTGTTTGTGAGAAAGAAACATGGTTCCCTTAGGATATGTATATATTGTCGTCAATTGAATAATGTTACTATCAAGAACAAGTATCCTTCTCTAAGGATATTGATGAATTATTTGATCAGCTTAAGATTCCACCTGTTTTGAGATATGGTTACCACCAGTTAAGAGTGATGGAGTGTGATATTCCAAGAAAGCTTTCAAAACCCGCTATGGTCATTATGAGTTTTTGTTCATGTCCTTTGGGTTGAACAATGTGCCTTCAACGTTCATGGATATTATGAATAGAGTCTTCAAAACTTATTAGATATGTTTGTTATCGTCTTCATTGATGACATACTAATCTATTCAAGGAATGAAGAAGATCATGCTAGTCATCTCAGAATAGTTCTTCAGACATTGAAAGATAGAGAGTTGCATGCCAAGTTCTCTAAGTGTGAGTTTTGGATTGAGTCTCTGATATTCTTAGGCCATATTGTGTCCGGAGAGGGATTAAAGTTGATACTCAATAAACTGAGGTAGTGTAGAATTGGCTTAGACCCACATCTACAACTGATATTAGGAGTTTCTTGGGTTTGGCTGGCTATAATAGAAGGTTTGTAGAGGGATTCTCATCTATTTATTCTCCTTTGACCAAATTGACTCAGAAGACAGTTAAGTTTTAATGATCTGAAGCTTGCGAGAAAAACTATGATGAACTGGAAAAGAGGTTGACTACTGCCCCAATTTTGACCTTACCAGAAGGTAATCAAGGTTTTTTGGTGTATTGTGATGCATCAAGATTTGGTTTGGGTTGAGTATAATGCAGAACGACAAGGTTATAGCCCATGCCTCCAGAGAGTTGAAAGTTCATGAGAATAATTACTGTAGTTTTTGCTTTGAAGATATGAAGTCATTATTTGTAAGTTTTTGCTTTGAAGATATGAAGTCATTATTTGTATGGTGTTCATGTTGATTCTATTCACTGATCACAAGAGCCTACAATATGTGTTCACTCAGAAAGAGCTTAATCTCAAATAAAGAAGGAGGTTATAATTGCTCAAGGATTATGACATGAATATTCTTTACCACCCAGGTAAGACTAATGTTGTTGCTGATGCCTTAAGCAAGTTATCTATGGATAATACCACCCATGTTGAGGAATAAAAGAGAGATTTAGCAATAGATGTGCGTAGACTTGTACGATTGGCAGTCCGACTAATGGATTCCACAGAAGGAGTAGTAGTAGTGATGAATGGGGCTCAATCTTCATTACTATCAGAAGTAAAAGGCAAGCAAGACCAAAATCCCATTTTGCTTTAGTTAAAGGCGAATGTTAATAAGAAAAAAGTAATGACTTTTGAAAAAGGGGGAGATGGTGTGTTGAGGTATCAAGGCAGATTTCGTGTACCAATGGTGGATAGAGAGAATCATGGAGGAAGCTCATAGCTACAGATATTCTACTCATATGGGTTACACAAAAATGTATCGTGATTTGAGAGAAATATATTGGTGGAATGGTATGAAGAAGGACATTTTTTTTTGCCAAGTGCCCAAATTGCCAACAAGTTAAAGTAGAGCACCAAAGGCCTGGTGGTTTGGCTCAAAATATAGAACTTCTAGAATGGAAGTGGGTGATGATTAATATGTATTTCATCACAGTCTTTCCAAGGTCTCGCAGGAAGCATGATTTAATATACTTGGGTGATTGACGATAGAATTACAAGATCCGCCCATTTTCTGTCGATAAAGACTACCAATTCATAAGAAGATTATGCCAGGTTATATATTCTGGAAGTGGTAAGACTTCATGGGGTCCCAATCTCCATTATTTCAGATAGAGGTGCACATTTACTGCACATTTCTGGAAGTTTATTAAAAAAGGCTAGGGTTCAATTGTGAACTTAAGTACTGCATTTCATCCTCACACGGATGAGCAAGCAACACTACAATAAATATGATATATAGCTACGAAATTATTACCTACAACATCAAATTCGTCACTAATTATTCGCTTTTAGTGACAAAATATACTTTTCGTGCTTAAATATATGAGAAGATACTTTAAGTGACGAAACATAGGAATTCGTAGCAAAGTTTTGTCCACTAAAGTTTGCCACCAAAAAATTATTTGGCGCCATTTTGTTAAGTAGTGTTAGTCACAAATTTAATGTTATAGTTGACAAATTATCTCGCCACTAATAGTGTAAATAATTCATGACAAACTACACATCAAATTGGTTACTAATTATTCGTTTTTAGTGACAAAATTTACTTTTCGTGCTTAAATATATGAGACACATGCTTTTAGTGATGAAACATATAAATGTGTAGCAAAGTTTTGTCCACTAAAGTTTCTCACCAAAAAATTGGTTTGCGCCATTTGTTAAGTAGTGTTAGTCATAAAAATTTAAAGATACCAGTGACACATTATTTCGTCACTAATAATGTATCTAATTCATGACAAAATGTTTTTTGTCTTATAATTTATTAAATTTTAGACACAAAAAAATTTCACCTAAAAAATAATGTTGTTACAATATCAAAAAATTAGAGTTCGTAGTTAAATACTATAAATTTTTGCTATGAAAATTTATATTTAATTATGTCATTTATTTCGTCACTAATCTCATATGTATATATATATATATATGTGTGTGTGTGTGTGTGTGTGTGTGTGTGTATATATATATGTATATATATATATATATGTATATGTATATATATATGTGTATATATATATATATATATGTATATATATATGNGATATATATATATATATACATACATACATACATATATATATATATATATATATATATATATGTATGTATGTATGTATGTATATATATATATCCCGCCTACGTGGTGCCACCACAAATCAGGATTCCCTTTTAATTTATTTTATTTTCAAAACTAGACTTCTTCTTTCATGAAAAGGTGTGAGTTTTATGAAATTTTTTGAATTTTATGATGATTTATCACTTTTATGAAAATTTATGTGTTTTATGAAAGATTGTAACCTTTTCGAAGGATTGTAACTTTTTCAAAGAGTTATAACCTTTTTGAAAAGTTGTGGCTTTTATGAAAAATTATGACTTTTATGAAGAGTTGTAACTTTTATGAACGGTTGTGACTTTTATGAAAGGTTTTGACCTTTACTAAGGGTTGTAACTTTACCAAAGAGTTGTAACCTTTATGGGAAGACACAATAATAACTTGTTCACACTACCCTTTGTTCTTTATAAATAGTGAACCTTCCTCTCCTACCTTTTATGTTTTATTTAGGTGGTAATTTTTAGTTAATAGACCTTTTAATTTTTATATTTGACTTTCTATATATTTTAACTTTAATTTTGTCATGATCATTTTTAGGCTGCAAATTTTGTTTGGTAGTAACTTATGGTTTGAGAATTGTGAAACTTAATCATAAATGCAAATTCTTGAATGCTGAACAAGATAAAGAATAAGGACATGCAAAGCGACAAAACTCATTGTACGTGAGGCAAGTCCTGAAGGAATCAAGATTGTTGGCATTCCGAAATCATATGAGTAATCATATAGTTCTGCGCTTTCCATTTTTCTTACACTTCGAGTACAATTAATTTGATTTGTATGGGCAAGTGTTGTATTTTGTCTTGATTTCTTCAATCCTTTTATTGATTTAAATTGATGGTGTATCGATAACAACCTTCCTATCCTCTAAGATAGGAGTAGCTCTATGTCCACATTTGAGAATTGTGAAACGTAATCATAATTGCAGATTTTTGAATCAGAAAAAAATAAAAAATAAGAACATGCAAAGCGACAAAAATTATTGCACGTTAGGCAAGTCCTGAAGGAACCAAGATTGTTGGCATTCCGAAATCATGTGAGTAATCATATAGTTCCGCACTTTCCATTTTTCTTCCACTTTGACTACAATTAATTTGATTTGTATGGGCAAGTGTTGTATTTTGTCTTGATATTTTCACTCCTTTTATTGATTTTAACTAATGGTATATCGAAAACAACCTTCGTATCCTCCAAGATAGGAGTAGGCTCTGTGTCCACACTATTCTTCTCATACGTCACATATGAGATTAAAAATGGAATAATCATTTGTATGTGGAACGTTTTTAATTTTAGTAATTTAAAATATATTTATTAGAAAAAAATATTGTGAATAAGATTAATATGGACTAGCATATGATGTTTCACGTTTTTTACTTTCAGATTATTTTAGTGGAACCAACAGAGACATAGGGTGTGATCTGCATCACAAATAATGTGTATAAAATCACTCTGCTTTAATTTAATTATTTTTTGTTACATTATTGCTATAAATTAAGTTGATATAACATATTTTGGTATAGTCATAATTTAAAGGAGAGGGTTGTCTGTGTAGAAGATTGATTGATATCAACGATAAAATGGACAATTACACTGTGTAAATTATATATGTTCAAATGCGTCTTAAGATGTATAGTCAGATAAATTTCTTGGTTATTGTATTTAAAAAAATTGTAATCTTGTGGAATCTATACAAGTTCCTACTTTTCAATTTTCTTAACAGCATTCGAAAGAAAGCATTTGACCTTGGATTTTTAAGCATTACCCTTGAATCGTATTTGTTTAATTATCTTAAAATTGACCTTACGTATTTTAGGTCCTTCAGACGTTAAAATAACCTTAGGTATAGGTACCAGGTTCTATTGGTAGAGTGTTTAAAAATAGTATTGGATAGAGTGTAGAACTAATGTTGACTTTAGTTGTCGTAAGATTTTTATTATTTATTGCTATATTATTTTCCAAGCCATTTCTCAATCGTCCTTTTCTTGGTTGATTGAAAGTAGCAAGGAAAGACATCGAAAAACTTTATTGTCTCAACATGCAACTAATCAAAGAGAAAGAGTAGTAAAGGAAATACGAGTAGCAGTCTCATATCAAAAGGAATCAAGAAAGAAATTCTTTTATGATTGCAGTTACACTATCACAATTTCATAATGACACATATGTATTACATTATCTTTGCTAAGATTGGTAGTTTTCTATATTAAGGGTGGTTTTATTTTTAGTCATGCTTATCTATAAATTGACGGTCATTATATTGTTGATACCATAGTTTTTCTATATAATTGATAATACTTGATAGGAAATATGATTTTCTACATATTATTTATGCACCCTATATATTGCATATGTTGTATATAACTAATACATGTATTAGATTTTCTTATTACATCTTAGCAAATGACTCCCAAGAGTCTTATAATTTGTGGTCTACTACAATAGTCAACAAATGATTTTTAAGGAGTTGGTAACACTTAGTTCATTTAGTTTTTTCATAAAGAAGGATATTTTGAGTACATCAAATTTTCATTGCAGGATGATGTCCAACTCATGGTTGCCCTAAGCTTAGAAACTATACATCTGCTATCGGTTGATCTAGATTCATTCCTGATAGGCTGATAGTTTTTTGCTTTTAATACTATGTGAAAACAAGACACATACTTTAGCTTTATTTAATCCATCTCTTTTGTTTCGTGATGATTCTCTTATTCAATGGAAGGGGACCTACAAATTCAGATTTGCCTTAAAATTTTACAACAATTATATTTGATGAACTTATTAGCCACGATCATAATGAAATTTCGACATTGGAAAAATACAGTACATTTTGCTTATTACATATACATATTAGGGAGAAAAGAAAATTAAAATTTTCCAAATTCCCGTTAAGAGTTAAATAAAAATTCTTTCATATCTTTTAGTATTGTTGATATTCAACCATATGTTATGTTATTTTATTGTGATCCACCATAAATACTTGAAGTTAAATATGGGAGTTGGTTGAATTGAAAGATTGTGTATGTCTTTCACTCGTACATTAGATATGATAACTTAGAGTTTCCTATTAACCCTAGGAAAGAGTTCACAACATATATCTTAGGAGAATTATATGTTCATAGAATGTTGCTTGAATACTCATCTTCAATGAATATGTACACGAGAAATTACATACTCTGTGTGACCAAAATATATCAACTAAAAAAATAATGAATATAAGGAAGAAAATATATAGCTTAAAGAAAATCATGGTGTGAATTAGATCAAATGAAATATGCAACTAAATCTCGATCAAATTTTTGAAGCACTAGAAACATCTCATAATATGCATTTTCAAGGTTCAATTTTAACAGAGTTGACATACATTTTCATTATTTTTTGTCTATAAATATATTGCCGTCTTTTCAATAGTAATTCTTTTGCTTTTATGTTGGATTAATCTTTTTGTTTATCTCTTCCCAAATAGTTATTTTTCAATACAATTGATTTTTAATTTTTTCTTATGAATGTCACCATTATAAAGCTAAATTTATGTTTTTCCTTATTATCTTTGGGTATTACAAAAGTTTAAAACCTATGTTTAGCCTGCGCGAAAAGCGGGTAGATTACCTAGTAATATAAATATTGGTGACAATTATTTTATTGTCTTAATAAATCTTTGATTTAGTGACAACAAAAAAATTATCACAAAATATGTGAGGTGTTAAATAACTACCACTTGAAATTTTTAGTGAATAATTAAAATCTTTTCTACGAAAAAATTCCTAGCTAAATACAAAATTCTTGCTACAATTGTTCATAAGTACAAGTGACAACTTACAAATGGAATAATGCAAGTGCTTCATAAGAAGTAGACAGAGTCCATTCATTAATTGACAAGTGAAAAGATTAAAACACATGAATTCAGTCAGTTTTGTAAAAACGAAAAAACTTCAATACATTAATTTTTTCAAACTACGCAATTATAAAATGCATCATTTGAAAAATACAATCCGGGTTATAAGTATTGTGATTGGGCACGGTTCTACCACTAGATCACTAATATTTTTTGGTTTAGCACTTTTGTTTTTTACTTGATACACGTTCATTGATAAGCATGATAAAAAAATAATTTGTCAAGTCTTTGTGCTAATTTTGTGCATGTCTATAGATTTTTCGTTGGTAAACGACATAGATTATGTCGACCTATTTTCTTTTGTCTATAAGTATGTACATATTTAATTATAATTTCACATACTATGTAGAGTAACTATACAGAGATAACATAGACTTACAAACTTAGACTTTGCAAAGGTGCAACATATTTCATGAATTTCTATTAACTTTTTCCATCAGTGTGAAAATTGAAATAAGCTAAAAGATTAAAGCAGAAATAAAAGAAATGAACTAATGAGGATTTCAAATATATTATGATAAAGTACTATAGTTATTGGTATCGATGTTCAACTTGAACCAATTATTCCTTTTTTTTTAATAAAATCAAATGTTTAATTTTAAATAAATTTATTATTATACTGAATAATTTTTAAAATTTACAACAATAAATAAATAAAATGACAAAATCGTACTGAATATATCTAATGATATTTTAAAAAAATACACAGTTTAATAAAAATAATCTACATTTAAATGAATTGTGGGTGGTAGATTTCATGCATTTGTGTATTAGTATGAATAATCATATAATATATTGTTTCCACAAAAGTTAAATTTGAAAGAAGTATATGAAGTATAAAATAAAACAAAAATGAACGACAAGAGAGAGTTGGTCTGTTGATAAACACTCTTCACTTCGAACCTTAAGATTGAGAGTACAATTCCCCAAGGTAGTATAATGTGCAAGCTCCTGGCCAGGGTTGTAAAAAATTGATATAAAAGATAGATATATTATATAATAATATTTAAATCATTTTTATTATGATAAATTTTATCATATATAGAACAAATAATTTTTTGTACATAAAATCTAGTCATTAGTGATGAAATTAGATTTTGTTCAACTACGAAATACATTTAACTTTAGAGACAATTAATTTCGTCACTGATTGAAGTAAAATAATTAGCGATGATAGAATTTTATCGGTGTAATAACCTTTTTAGTGACAAAGCATACTATTAACTAAAAAAAATATACTTTTTACAACAAATAAATTTATCAAAATGTTTAAGCATTTGGGGACGATTTTTCTTTTTATAGTTAATATAATACTTTTAGCGACGAAGCACTAAATCGTCTTTAAATACTTTTAGAGCCACATATTTAGTAACGACTGAGTGTTGAATTATTTTTCGTCACACAAGATTTTTGGTGATGAAATATGCTTTATTAATGACGAAATTATTTGTCCTTGATAATTGAATTTTTTGTAGTGAAAGCATACTATTCAAACTTTAGAGGATATGTTGAGGGCGTGCGTGATCGATTTCAAGGTAATTGGATGATTACCTACCTCTCATTGGGTTTGCTTACAACATTAGTTACCACTCTAGCATCCAAATGAGTCCATATGAAGCTCTTTGTGGGAGAAGATGCAGATCTACTATTGGATGGTTTGAAGTTGGTGAAGCTGGGTTGATAGGGCCAGATTTAGTTCAGTAAGCTATGAAGAAGGTGAAAGTGATTCAAGAAAGGTTGAAAATGACACAAAGTCGTCAAAAATCCTACACTAATATTAGGAGATTAGAGTTTGAAATTGATGATTGTGTGAATTTAAAAGTTTCTCCCATGAAGGGTGTTATGAGGTTTGGTAAGAAGGGGAAACTTATTCCCTGCTATATTGGACCTTATCGAATATACAAGAGGATTGACAATGTAGCTTTTGAGTTGGAGCTACCACAAGAGTTAGAAGCGGTTCCTTCGGTATTTCACATCTCCATGTTGATGAAGTGCATGTACGATCCTTCATTGACCATACAACCTGTAAATATTGGGATCAAGGATAACTTATCTTATGAGGAGATTCCTGTTCAGATTCTAGATCGCCAAGTTCGCAAGTTGAGAACAAAAGAGGTAGTATCAGTCAAAGTCCTTTGGAGGAATCAATTTGTTGAGGAAGCTACTTGGGAAGCTTAGGAACATATGAAAAGTGATATCCGCATCTCTTTGAATATGGAGAAAGTGCAGACCAAAGTACGAATTCTATTCTTAATAGTCTTTAAATTATTAGTGAGCATGTTGTTTTTTGTATTGCTTGTTGGGTGTTTGAACTTGATGTTACTACTCTTAGCCTAGTAAGAGTAACCTCATTCGAGGACGAATGTTTCCAAGGGGGAGATATTGTAACTTCTCGCAATTTGAAATAGCTAGAAAGAAGCTAAAAGCTTGAAATGATCATTTTTTTGGAAATAATGAAAAAATCTGGAAATTTGTTAAGTTAGGAAAAATGAGTTTTGGTCAATTTCAAACAACCATAACTCCTAGATCAGGATGAGTAAGGACTACTTCTAGATATGGTTGGAAAGCTCTTGGAATAATCTTTCCGACATAGCTGAGTTTGTGTGATTCCGAGTTCGTATGAGTAAGATATGCCATTCGGAAGTTGGGCTGTTGAATTAAGGAAAGTCTAAATCAATAGGGGTAAAGTCTGATTTTAGTCAGTTTTGAAAAAGTGAATTTCACTCTTATAGATAAGATAAAAGAGGAGAGAGGAGAAGAACGTTCAAGATTATCTTGTGGATTTCATTGGGATGATCCCTACAAGGTATGTGAGGTCACATAGAATTGGGTTAGTTCACCCACGCGCCAATCATGATTAAATTTCAGCGAAGCTATTAGATTTGAAAGTAAATCCTTGAGTTCTTGATAAATTTTGTTTGAATTCTTGTGGGTTGTGTCAATTGGAGTTTCTTGAGATTGATTCACGTTTTTAGCTGTTTTTTCGAGTAGAATCTGATTCTATTTGATTGTATAAATGATTCTAAGTGTTTGGGAAATAACTCATGGAGTTAAGAGGGTTTAGAGCAGAAAAACAAAGAAGAAATTTCGTCAGATGATTTAGGGTAGCGGTGGCGCGTCATGAAGCTAGTCCCCATGTTTGGAAAAAATCGTTTAGTGGCATGGAGTGGTCACGGACCGTTCTGCCTAAAAAGTTATTTTCGAAACTAGAATTCAAATGCTTCTCCACGTCGCAAACCCATCCTTAAATATAGAAAAATTTTGGTATTTTCTCATGTTTAGCTATTTAAATCATTCCTAAATACCATGAAATATTTTCAATCACAAATTCCAATCCTTGAATCTATAATTTAATTCAAGGACCAGTTAAGAGTCAAGACAAGAGGAGTTAAGATCAAAGTCAAGGGAATTTCTTAGAGTATTCCAAAAGTCTTTCCAAATATTTTAAGTTTGTTTAAAGACTTAAAGTTCAAGTTTAGTAAAGAGGAAAGAGTAAAGCTTAAAGTACATTTCTTCAAAAGTGTCACATCCGGGTTTACCCCCTAGACGTAACCCGCGTCGTCGTCCTTTTGAAGGACTAAGACTAGCCTCTTAGTCTCATGTCATTACATTCATAGGTTGAAAAATGTTGAAAAATTTAAAACTTCCATTATCACTATTTGGAGGTTTACATAGACCTCTACATACACATAATATATATTCATACCGAGTATACATAGACCCTTCGTATAGGAAGGTTACATAGCCTTCTACTTTTATTGCACGTACATATACGTAAAATATAGAAATAGTGTCAATGATTGTCTCATCTCATACCATCTAAATGAATATCACAGTATGGGCATAAACCTTACATCAATCCTACGAGAGCATGTATAGGTCATACGAAAGTACAACACTCAATTAAAAAGGAATCGAATGAAAGAGTCAATAAGCTCATGACAAAATCTGTAAGCTAGAGGATGACATTGCCCTCGAAAGTTGAGGACCTACCCCACTTGGATGAAAGGAAGAATCCAAGCCTTCAGCAATGTCGCCTTCCAAACTCTTCAACGACCGGAACCTAAAATGATTGGGAAAAGGGAAGAAAATGTGGTTAGAACTCCACATGTACTAAGTATGGGATCTTATGCACATACACAAGCAAAACATGCAAAAAGGGACTTTTTATTAAAATATGCCAAATTACCCCTTTAGGGACTTAATGCAAAGTCAAGTAAGTCATATCAACCAACCAAACATGCTTACTAAATCAACAAGTAATACTTATCCCAACATACTTGAAACCATGATTTACTACAACCCTAACATCAAGGAATAATATCACAAGAATGAATAAGAGTCAAAGTATCATAATAAGCAAGACAAATACTCACAAGTCCTTATCAAGTCAACAAGTGCAATGACCAAGCAAGGCCCCATAACCTTACTCAATCAAGTATCCTCAACAAGAAAACATGACCAATATTCAACTTAACATATCATCCATTAAGGTTTACATTTCATCATATATTAACATTTTAGTCCAAGGCATATGCATAAATGAACTAATCAACATACAGTATCAACAATGTGTCATGGTCATCATGTATACATCATATATTACCATAACATAAACATATATAAGAACCTCCTCCTAAGACTTCCCTCAAGGCTAACTAGTGTAATATTTAGGAACAGTCCCATACCCTTACCTAGACTAAGCTAGACCCCTTAGGTTATCCAAGTTAGAGTTCAAGTCCTTTAATTCGTTTTACCTTTTGGGAACATCTTTCCCTAACCGACATAGACCACATGAGCTAGTGTGGAATTCGGTGTCATAAAACCCTACACCGAAAGAAGGCGGACTATTTGCATAGGTAGTACCAAAACATGAAATATAGCAACTACGTGGATCCACTAGCTAGTATTTCTAAGGGAGCAACATAGTTGAAGAACTAGGAGATATAGTTGGGATCCTCTCTACGCGCCATGCATTATAGTCTCCAATCTCAAGAGTAATGTAGTGTTCCTACCTTCCCTATGTGGGAAGGGACACTCCTCAATCTAGTTCACTCGGTGCTAAGCTAGAGTCCCTTTTTGAAATGTCTTTAAGCCTTTAATTATCAATCATAGCTTAACTTAGGCCATAGGGTCTACCCCTTGTAGAATTATCATCATCAATGGCTCTTTAAGAATTGTATGACTATAAGTCCTTTCATCACAATTCATATAAGTGAGTTTAACACATTAGCATTTCATTGCATATCAAGGCACATTTATAGTTTTCACCATCCTTATATCACATACACCTTAACCAACCTCACAACATAGTCAAGACATTTCAATTAAACATCATACCACCCTATAATCCTAGTATAAGGCATACTCCAACGTAATATCATGACTTAATAATAATTTATTACAATTGGAAATAAACATAGAGTTTCTAAGACTTACCAAGTCTTCATCATAGTCTATCATCAAGGTCTTACCATCAACCCATAACTCAACCCAACTTGGGGAGTAACATCATCACACAATGATAACCAATAGAATAACAAGGCCAGTTGCTTCTCTATAACACAATTCAACACTAGATCACAACTTTAGACAAGATACATATGCTCATTTCACATTATAATTCATTATCTAAATCACATCTCAAGAACTAGGATGATAGGCTTATAATTCATCTTAATTTAATCATAATAACACCATAGGATAGTAATTAAATCAACAACCAACTCAATTGAATGATCACAAAACAGTATAGTTCAAGATCACTACCTAGGGTTAGGGATGAAGGAGCATATTCTTCAATTTAGACCAAACCATCAACAATTACAATAAACAAGGTGAATTACATGTTAATCTACTCAATATAACCTAAACAAATCATTAACAACTCAATTCATAACTTCAATTTCGTAATTGAATAAAACCCATAAGAAAACACAACTTTTGAAATCTATTTTGAAGGAACCCTTTGAGGAAAGAGTCTCAAAGGTGAATAGAACCCATACCTTAACGTTTGGCAACAATTTGATGGTAAATTCTTCCCTTTCCAATCCCCAAACCCGAATCCTTGTTAGTCTTCAATGGTGAGTTCATGTAGAGAGAGAAATAAGAGAGAATGAAGAGAGTTTATTTGAGAGTTGTCTTTAGGTTAATGAGGATTTAAGGTATTTAAAGAGGGACTTAATTAACTTAATTAGTATCCCTTTAATCCCTAACTAACCCCTAAACCACCTAATTAATTAAATAAACTAAATTAAAAATGTGTAGCAACTTTGGAACCTCACAGATGAGAACCCGCTTACGGGCCGTCTGTGAGTCGACGGCTATCCCCCCCTCTGTCCTGCACTCCGTCGTCTTGGTCAAAGACAGTGCAGGCAAGGGGCTTCCTAAAATTGTCTAAGTGTGGGATGACGGTGGCATCGACGCCCCATCGATCCATACACAGACCATAGCCTGCACCTCTACATTCCGTCGATGAGTTCAGAGGTTGTGCAGGTGAAGGGTCCTTCTCCACCAGCCTACGTGTGGGACGACGGTGGCATCAACGCCCCGTCGATCCACCCATGGGCAGTCTTCTATCCCGTCGGTGCACACTGCCAGGCAGTGTTGCATCAAACTACAAGGGTCCTCCTCAAGGGCCCTTGATTGGTCTTTTGGGAGTCGTACCTGGACGTTTCAAACATGAAACAACTCAAACACCTATTATCTACATTTCCACCAATTTTCGTACATTCCAGACTCCTAAAATTTAGTCAAATAGGCTATGGCACACTAACATCCCTTTGAACCAACTTCCCAGAAGTCATGGACTTTTTGGTTCTTAAACGTCCTAAATGACCTATATTACTTAAAAATGGACTTAGAAACAGTACTTAGACCTTATGAAACCTATGTTAGGCTTTACAATGTGTCTTGGATTTTCAAGGTGTTACATTATCCCCCCCCCCCTCTTAGGAACTTTCATCCCTGAATGACACCAAAACTCTTTTGAAGGAAGGAATAGACTCAAGACTAACAGCCCAACCAATCAACAATATCAAATAAACATAAATCATATCATTTTAACAAGGCAATTATAAAAACTCATATTACCACACATAAGGCTCAAAACACTTCATCATGAGGCATTTCCTTCTCACAACACTTGTGAGCTCAACATAAATTATATGAGTCAATTAGCACAAAGTTCAACTTAACAACATGCTACCTATCATTTAATAAAGAACTACCATATCAAAATTCACAACATAGCTCAAAACAACCAAAAAGCAAAATTTCAAGTTTTTAAGAGAAATACTAGAGTAACTTCATTGTAAGTTTTATCAAAAATGCATAATGTGCAAAACTTCATCCAAAAATCAAGAAACTTCAATTTCTAGTCATATTTATATTATTAAAAAGAATGACTAACCTTAATTCTCAAAAATATGAGGGTAATGGGACTTCATGTCGGCCTCGGCCTTCCATGTTGCACCCTCAACTAGATAATTTTTCGATAACACCTTTACGGAAACCACCTCTTTATTCCTCAACTTCTTGACTTGCCTATAAAGAATTTGAACCGGAACTTCCTCATAAGAGAGGTTATCATTGAAACCAAGACCCTCAATAGGAAGAATGGACTCGGGATCACCAATACGCTTTTTCAACATAGAAACATGGAAAACCGGATGAACTGAAGCCAATTCACTAGGAAGTTTCAATTCATAGGTAACCTTACAAACCCTTTGCAAGATTTCATAGGGTCCCACATAACGAGGGCTCAATTTCCCCTTCTTGCCAAATCTAAGTACCCTTTCATTGGTGAAATTTTCAAATACATCTTATCACCTTCTTCAAACTCCAAATTCCTTCTCCTATGATCGGCATAAGACTTTTGCCGACTATAGGCCGTTTGCAACCGGTTCCTTATGATATAAACTTTTCACAAAGTCTTATAAATAAACTCGGGACCAAGAAACGATGACTCACCCACTTCAAACCATCAAATAGTAGACCTACACCTCATACCATATAAGGCTTCATATGGAGTCATGGAAATGGATGAATGAAAACTACTTTTATAGGCAAACTCCACCAAATGTAAATGTCTATCCCAATTCCCTTTAAAATCAATAATGCACGCCCTAAGCATATCTTCAAGGGTTTGTATCGTATGCTCTGCTTGACCATCCATTTGGGGATGAAAAGCGGTGCTCAACTTCACTGTAGTACCTAACTCTTTTTGGAATGACCTCCAAAATCTAGATGTGAAATGCGCGCCCCGATCCGATATGATGGATAACGGATTGCCATGGTGGCACACACCCTCATCTAGGAAGATTCTTTCATAATCCTCAGCCGAATATGTAGACTTGACGGGAATAAAGTGAGTGGATTTAGTCAATCAATCCACAACCACCCATATGGAATCATATGACTTTTGAGTCCTAGGTAAACCTACTACAAAGTCCACCATATTGATGTCTCCCCACCTCCAAGTAGGAATTTTGATCTCTTGTAGTAAGCCACCCGACTTTATGTGTTCGGCCTTTACTTGTTGGCAATTCGAAAACTTAGCGACAAACTCCGATATGTCCCTTTTTAGACCTTCCCACCAATATATTTCCCTTAGGTCATGGTACATTTTTGTTGACCCCGAATGAATTGAGTAGCAGGACCCATGTGCTTCTTCTAGGATCCAATCCCTTAACCCATCTACATCGGGAACACATAATCTCCCTTGGTACCTTAACACACTTTCCCCCCTAAGGAGAATGATTCATTCAACTTGCCAAGAACCAATTCGTTTAATTCTATTAAGGCTAAATCAAGGTGTTGTTTGGACTTCACCTCAACCACTAGAGATGACCCGGAGTTATGATAAACTATATCACCCTCATTCGGAGAACTCTCCAACCTCACCTCCAACCTAGCCAACCTATGTACTGCCCTTGCTAGGTCCTTCTTGGCTTCATCAATATGGGATACACTACCCATAGTCATATGATTTAGGGCATCCACAACTACATTAGCCTTGCCGGGGTGATAAAGGACACTCATATCATAATCTTTCAACAACTCTAGCCACCTTATTTGTCGGAGATTCAACTCCTTTTGGGTAAACACATATTGGAGACTCTTATGATCGGTAAAAACATCAACATCAATCCCATACAAGTAATGCCTCCCGAATTTCAAAGCAAACACCACGGCTGCTAATTCAAGGTCACGGGTGGGGTATTTTCTCTCATATACGTTTAGTTTCCTATAGGCATAGGCTATAACTTTCCCATGTTACATAAGCACACACCCCAAACCCATTCGTGATGTGTCACAATACACTACAGAACCATTTGTACCCTCCGGTAAAGTCAACACCGGAGCGGAAGTGAGACTACCCTTTCAACAATTTGAAACTTTTCTCACATGCCTCCGACCACTCAACCTTCTTACTTTTTTGGGTCAAAGTAGTCAAAGGAGACGCGATGGACGCAAAACCATGTACCAACCTCCGATAGTAAACCGCTAAACCCAAGAAACTCCTAATGTCAGTCGAAGTCAATGGTCTAGGCTAGTTTTTCACCTATTTCGTTTTCCTTGGGTCTACCTCAACTCCCTCACTAGAGATGATGTGCCCAAGAAATGTCACTGTCCTCAACAAAAACTCACACTTACTATATTTGGCATACAATTGATATTCTTTAAGGGTTTGCAATAATACCCTCAAATGACCCATATGATCATCCTCATTCTTCGAATATATAAAGATATCATCAATGAACAAAATGACAAGTGAATCTAGATAATTTCAAAATACTCTATTCATTAGGTCCATAAACGCCGTCGGAGCGTTAGTGAGACCGAAAGACATGACCAAGAACTCATAGTGCCCATACCTAAAGCCCATCTTTGGTATATCCTCACCTCTCCCCCTGAGTTGGTGATACCCCAATTTCAAGTTAATTTTTGAAAAGTAACTCGCCCCTTGGAGTTTATCAAACAAGTCGTTAATATGAGGGAGAGCGTACTTATTCTTAATGGTAACCTTGTTGAGTTGGCGGTAATCAATAAACATTCTCAAGGACCCATCTTTCTTCTTCACAAACAAAACTGGTGCACCCCACGAGAAATATTAGGCCTTATAAAACCCTTATCTAGCAAATTCTTGAGTTGAGCCTTCAACTCTTTCAACTCGGCCGGAGCCCTCCGACAAGGAGGGAATTGATATGGGATTTGTATCCGGTAGCAAATCAATGCAAAAGTCAATTTCCAGTTCGGGAGGAATACTGAGAAGGTCATTAGGGAAGACCTCCGAAAATCCACTCACTACGAGTACCGACTCGATGGGAAGAACTTCGAAGTCTAGATCTTAGACTCTTACTATATGATAGAAACAACCCTTTGAGATCATTTTGCATGCTTTTAGACAAGAAATAATACGATCTCTAGGAAAAGAATTTCCCCCATTCCACTCAACAACGGGTTCATTTGGGAAGTTAAGCCTCACCACTCTTGTCCTACAATCAATGGATGCAAAACATGCATGCAACCAATCCATACCCAATATAATATCAAAATCAAGCATATCGAGTTCTACTAAATCAACACAAGAAGCTCCATTGGGCAACATTATTGGACAATTTCTATACACCATATTTGAAATAACCGACTCACCACTAGAGTAGACACTATAAAAGGTTCATGAAAAGTATCGGGTAAAATATCAAACTTTTTAGCTACTAGAGGTGTAACAAATGATAAAGTAGCACCGGGATGAAATAAGGCATGTACATCAAGAGAGAAAACTTTCAACATACCGATCACCACAACGGGAGAGGACTCTTGCTCACCCATAGAGTGGAGTGCATAGAAGTGGTTCTTCTTTGAAGCATCATTAGAATTACTTGCTTGAGCTTGCCACTACCCTTGTCTTGATTCTTCAAGTTCGGGCAATCTCTCATCTTGTGACCACTCTTGCCACAACTAAAGCAATTATCCGTCCCCTTAAGTCAATCACCATAGTGCTTTTTACCACACTTTCCACAAGTTGGCTTCTCATTTGGTGAATTAGTACCTTTTCCCTTCTTGAATTTAGGGTTAGACACCCTATCACCACTAGCTCTTGGGAATTTGGAAGGGACTTGATTAGAAACCTACCTCTTAAATCTAAGCCTCTTCTTTAAAAAAACCTCCATCAAATGACCTTCCTCTCTTAGCATCTCTACTTTTTCGCTTAGCCCTTGCCTCCTCAACCCTTCTTGCATACACCATAAGATGGGAAATGTTCATGTTGTCATGTAGTATGACCGATTGGAACTTCTCTTGTAAGTCCTCCGACACCCCCATCACAAAGTGGCTCATTTGGTCTCTAGGATCGGAGACCTAAGAAGGAGAATATTTAGACAACTTAATTATTTTCAGATAGTACTCATGGACACTCTTTCCTCCTTGGCGAAGATTGATGAACTTTGCCACTTTTTCCTCCCTCATCTCTCTAGGGAAGAACCAATCTCGAAAAGCCGCCTTAACGATCTCCAAGTCACCGGACCACCCTTCAATGGCATATTATCCGTCCATTCCACATACCAAGTTTGAGCCACATCCTTGAGTTAGTATGTGGCCAACTCGTCCTTCTCACTTGAAGACACTCCCATAGAATATAGTATCTTATAGACCTCATCGATGAATTCTTGGAGTTCTTCATCAACCTTAGACCCATAGAAAGTAGGAGAGTTCATTTGAGTGAAGCCCCTTAGACGGGAAGCCATAGTGGTGACTTGTTGATGAGGACGGGAAGCAATCTCCCAATTGGCTTAGGCCATCATAGATTGGGCTTGAACTGTCGCGGCTTGTGCTTGAGTAGTCATGGCTTGGTCATTTGAGCAATAATAGCCCTCATCTCAGCCTCCGTCATAGGTGGAGGGTTAGCCGGGGCTTGCTCCACATTAGCATCTTCTTCAAGTGGAGGAACTTGGTCACCATGGGGAAGAGATCCCCATTAACAACTTCCTACTCAAGTCTTCGAGCCGCATTCATTCGAGTGTTCATACCTCTTATAATAACAACAATAGGATTAGATTCAAAAGCTCACCATAAGTATACTCTATTAGAACTATATAAGATTTCCAAGAAAGAGAGTGAATCCTAAGAATCATATAAGTTCCTACTCATAAGTGTGGCGCGCTTCACAATTATGAATACAAACCTACATAGACGTGGTAGAGAGAGAGACATAACTCAAAGATATTCAACCTCATGCTCTGATACAAAGTTTTGTCACATCTGGGTTTGCCCCTAGACGTAACCGGCGTCATCGCCCTTTTGAAGGACTAAGACTAGCTTCTTAGTCTCGTGTCATTATATTCATAGGTTGAAAAATGCAGAATAATTTAAAACTTTCATTATCACTACTTGGAGGTTTACATAGACCTCTACATACACATAATATATATTCATACCGAGTATACATAGACCCTTCGTATAGGAAGGTTACATAGCCTTCTACTTTTATTGGACGTACATATACGTAAAATATAGAAATAGTGTCAATGATTGTCTCATCTCATACCATCTAAATGAATATCACAGTATGGGCATAAACCTTACATCAATCCTACAAGAGCATGTATAGGTCATACGAAAGTACAATACTCAATTAAAAAGGAAACGAATGAAAGAATCAATAAGCTCATGACAAAATCTGTAAGCTAGAGGATGACATTGCCCTCGAAAGTTGAGGACCTACCCCACTTGGATGAAAGGAAGAATCCAAGCCTTCAGCAATGTCGCCTTCCAAACTCTTCAACGACCGGAACCTAAAATGATTTGGAAAAGGGAAGAAAATGTGGTTGGTACTCCACATGTACTAAGTATGGGATCTTATGCACATACACAAGCAAACTATGCTAAAAGGGACTTTTATTAAAACATGCCAAATTACCCCTTTAGGGACTTAATGCAAAGTCAAGTAAGTCATATCAACCAACCAAACATGCTTGCTATATCAACAAGTAATACTTATCCCAACATACTTGAAACCATGATTTACTACAACCTTAACATCAAGGAATAATATTACAAGAATGAATAAGAGTCAAACATATCATAATAAGCAAGACAAATACTCACAAGTCCTTATCAAGTCAACAAGTCCAATGACCAAGCAAGGCCCCATAACCTTACTCAATCAAGTATCCTCAACAAGAAAACATGACCAATGTTCAACTTTACATATCATCCATTTAGGTTTACATTTCATCATATATTAACATTTCAGTCCAAGGCATATGCATAAATGAACTAATGAACATATAGTATCACCAATATGTCATGGTCATCATGTATACATCATATATTATCATAACATAAACATATATAAGAAGCTCCTCCTAAGACTTCCTCAAGGCTAACTAGTGCAATATTTAGGAAGAGTCTCATACCCCTACCTAGACTAATCTAGAACCTTAGGTTATCCAAGTTAGAGTTCAAGTCCTTTAATTCGTTTTACCTTTTGGGAACATTTTTCCCTAACCGACATAGACCACATGAGCTAGTGTGGAATCCGGTGTCATAAAACCCTACACGAAAAAAAGGCGGACTACTTTCCAAGGTAGTACCAAAACATGAAATATAGTAACTACGTGGATCCACTAGCTAGTATTCGAATGGGGGAAACATAGTTCAAGAACTAGGAGATATAGTTGAGACTCCATTTATGCGCCATGCATTATTGTCTCCAATCTCAAGAGTAATGTAGTGTTCCTACCTTCCCTATGTGGGAAGGGACACTCCTCAATCTAGTTCACTCGGTGCTAAGCTAGAGTCCCTTTTTGAAATGTCTTTAAGCCTTTAATTATCAATCATAGCTTAACTTAGGTCATAGGGTCTACCCCTTGTATAATCATCATCATCAATTGCTCTATAAGAATTGTATGACTATAAGTCCTTTCATCACAATTCATATAAGTGAGTTAAACACATTAGCATTTCATTGCATATCAAGGCACATTTATAGTTTTCACCATCCTTATATCACATACACCTTAACCAACCTCACAACATAGTCAAGACATTTTAATTAAACATCATACAACCCTATAATCCTAGTATAAGGCATACTCCAACGTAATATCATGACTTAACAATAATTTATTACAATTGGAAATAAAGATAGAGTTTCTAAGACTTACCAAGTCTTCCTCATAGTCTATCATCAAGGTCTTACCATCAACCCATAACTAAACCCAACTTGGGGAGTAACATCATCACACAATGATAACCAATACAATAACACAATGATAACCAATAGAATAGCAAGGCCAATTGCTTCTCTATAACACAATTCAACACTAGATCACAACTTAAGACAAGATACATATGCTGATTTCACATTATGATTCATAATCTAAATCACATCTCAAGAACTAGGATCATAGGCTTATAATTCATCTTTATTTAATCATAATAACACCATAGGATGGTAATTAAATCAACAACCAACTCAATTTAATGATCACAATACTGTATAGGTCAAGATCACTACCTAGGGTTAGGGATGAAAGATCATATTCTTCAATTTAGACCAAACCATCAACAATTACAATAAACAAGGTGAATTACATGTTAATCTACTCAATATAACCTACAAAAATCATTAACAACTCAATTCATAACTTCAATTTCGTAATTGAATAAAACCCATAAGAAAACACAAATTTTGAAATCTACTTTGAATGAACCCTTTAAGGAAAGAGTCTCAAAGGTGAATAGAACCCATACCTTAACGTTTGGCAACAATTTGATGGTAAATTCTTCCCTTTCCAATGCCCAAACCCGAATCCTTGTTAGTCTTCAATGGTGAGTTCATGTAGAGAGAGAAATAAGAGAGAATGAAGAGAGTTTATTTGAGAGTTGTCTTTAGGTTAATGAGGATTTAGGGTATTTAAAGAGGGACTTAATTAAATTAATTAGTATCCCTTTAATCCCTAACTAACCCCTAAACCACCTAATTAATCAAATAAACTAAATTAAAAATGTGTAGAAACTTAGGAACCTCACAGATGAGACCCCGCTTATGGGCCGTCTGTGAGTCGACGGATATCCCCCCCTCCGTCCTGCACTTCGTCGTCTTGGTCAAAGACTATGCAGGCAAGGGGCTTCCTCCAATTGTCTAAGTGTGGGATGACGGTGGCATCGACGCCCCATCGATCCATACACAGACCATAGCCTGCACCTTTACACTCCGTCGATGAGTTCAGAGGTTGTGCAGGTGAAGGGGACTTCTCCACCAGCCTAAGTGTGGGACGATAGTGGCATCAACGCCCCGTCGATCTACACACGGGCCGTCTTCTATCACATCGATGCACATTGCCAGGCAGTGTTGCACCAAACTAGAAGGGTCCTCCTCAAGGGCCCTTGGTTAGTCATTGGGGAGTTGTACCCGGACGTTTCAAACATGAAACAACTCGAGCACCTATTAGATACCTTTCCACCAATTTTCGTTCATTTCCGACTAGTAAAAGTTAGTCAAATAGGCTAAGGCACACTGACATCCCTTTGAACAAACTTCCCGGACGGTTTGGTTGTTAAACCTCCTAAGTGACCTATATTCCTTTAAAATGGACTTAGAAACATTACTTAGACCTTATGAAACCTATGTTAGGCTTTACGATGTGTCTTGGATTTTCAAGGTGTTACAAAAATTATATGGGGACTATGTAATCTCAAATCACGAAAGAAGTATGTTTGTAAACATAAAAGTTAATGTTCTATTATTTTTGGGAGTAGTATTGAACACCGATAAGGGGTAGAGTTTAGACAACTCAGAATCCCTAAAACCATGTGGCCACCATGGGTAGAAAAGAGTCATACTTTTTAGATGATTCCTTTAGTGCTTTTTAGCATAGACTAGTGGATTCACTTAGTAGTTCAGGTTCTATACTCATGGAAATTAGGTATTGGTTGGCCCTGATAGTGTGAGGCAAAATGTTGTATCATCACAATAGCTCTTACGTGATGGTTGTCAATTAGAGAAACTCCCGCATCAGTATTTTTATTCCTACATACACATTTTATTGTATTTTTACATACATTTCAAAGTTATATGTATCTTTTCATACACACAGAGTTGACATCATGTTTTTAAACAACTTTTCTATATATTATAATTGTTTTAAAAACTGGTTTATATTGAAATGAGTTCAGTTATGTTGTGTTGAGTTGAGCCATGTAAGTTCTTCAGATTTCTTTCAAGCCTATGTTGTATTTATCATTCCAACTCGCACACTCATATATTCAATGTGTTGATGCCAGTTTGTCCACATCGTCTTATGATGCTGACACATGTAACTAGGATCGGCATCCAGCGCATCATTGATCCATTGAACACTCCAAAGTTATTTGGTGAGCCTCCTTGCATTCCAAAAGATTTCTTTTATTGTTTTTAGTTATTTCGTTAGTTCATTAGGATGTCGTGGGGTTTGTCCCGACATCCATCTTAGTTTTAGAGGCTTCATAGTAGACATTCAGACGTTAGTTCTTTAGTCTTTTTATTGTCATTATCTTATGTGAAGACTTGGGTTTGCATTAATGGCCAAGTTGAATGTTCCATTTTAACATTCCAGTTTATTAAATTGACTTGTCTTTGTTGAAATAAATCTTCCGTTGAGTAAGTAATCTAGGCCAAGGGTTCACTTGGTGCAAACAATGGTTTTCAAGTGCTAGTCTCACCCAGGGTGTAAGCTCAAATTTTGGAATAAAATATAAAAAATTCTTGATCACTAAAAATCAATGGACTATAGCACACGATAATCCGCAAAATGGGGGTTTAATTTCATTTGGGCTCGTTTGAAATTAGAAATGGGTCCATTTGCCCTTCGAAACTAACCAGCTCCATTACTAAGGACTTAACAGGCGTCCATGTAAAACTTCGGCTAAAAACAATCCACAATTCCAGATCATCAAAAATTCATTGACTATAGCACAGGAAAATCGGTAAATTAGAATTTTACCTACTTTAAAGATCATTTGAACTTGAAAATGGACCTGTTTGCCCATCGCGACCAATTCTATTCATTTCTAAGTTCTTAAAGGATATGAACGAAAACTTTTAACACAAAAAGATCCGGAATTCTGGATCACAAAAAATCCATGGACTAGCACATGAAAATTGATATAATGGGGTTTACGTGCGTAGGGGCTCTTTTCAACTTCAAAATGGGCCGGTTTGCTCATCGAGACCAACATGTTCCATAACTAAGGTCTTAAAAGAAGTCTACAAAACGTTTTGTCAAAAAAATATTGAATTCCAGATCACCAAAAATCTATGAATTATAGCATACAAAAATCGCAAAATAGGGGTTTACCTGCTTTGGGGCTCGTTTGAACTTTAAAATGGGCCTATTTGCCCGTCATGAACAACTGGCTCCATTACTAAGGTTTTACCAGACCTCCATGAAAATTTTTTACAAAGAAAATCTAAAAATCCAGATCACTAAAATTCTCTGGACTATAGCACACGAAAATCGGCAAATTGGGGGTTAAACTTATTTGTGGCTTGTTTGAATTTTAAAATGGGCCCGTTTTCCCGTTGAGACAAACTAGAATCATTACTAAGGTCTTAACGGACGTACATCAATAATTTGAGCAAAAAATTTCCAAAATACAGGATCATCAAAAATCCATAGACTATAGCACGCGAAAATCGTAAAAATGAGGGTTTACCTACTTTGGGGCTCTTTTCAAATTCAAAATGGTCATGTTTGCCGGTAGGGACCAACATGATCCATTATTATGGTCTTAACGGACATCCACGATAAATTTTGTAAAAAATTGAGAATTCCAAATAACAAAAAATCCATACACTATAGCACATGAAAATCGATGAAGGTTCACCTACTTTGGGGATCGTTTGAACTTGAAATATGGGCATGTATGTCCATCATGAACAACTCTCTCCATTGCTAAGTTCTTAATGGATGTCCACAAAAACTTTTGGTAAAAGAAATACAACATTTTGAATTGCCAAAAATCCATGTACTATAGCACATGAAAATTTGCACAAACTTGGTTTGGTCTTGTTTGAACTAGAAAATGGGACCGTTTTCCTATCGCAACCAACCTTCTCAATTAATAAGGTCTTAACGGACGTCCATGAAAAAATTTGGCAGAAAAAAATCTGGAATTCCAAATCACTAAAATTCATGGACTATATCACATGAAAATCGATAAAAATTGGGGTTTACATGATCTGGTGCTTGTTTGCTGTCAGGACCAACTGACTCCATTACTAAGGTCTTAATGGACTTCCATGAATAATTTTGACAAAAACAAATTCATAATATTGAATCACAAAAAATCCATGGACTATAGCACACAAAAATCGACAAAAGGGGGTTTACATGTTTTGAGCTCGTTTGAACGTGAAAGGGACCATTTGACCATTGAGACAAACTATCTCCATTACTAATGTCTTAACAAACGTCTATGAAAAATTCCTATGAAAAAATCTGCAATTCTAAATCACCAAAAAATCCATGGACTATAGAAAAATAAAATCAGCAAAATGGGGGTTTACCTTATTTGGGACTTGTTTGAACTTGAAAACGGGCCCATTTTCCCGTCGGGACCAATTGCCTCAATTAATAAGGCCTTTATCAATGTCCATTTAAATTTTTGGCAAAAAAAAATCTGGAATTTCGGATCACCAAAATTTCATGGTTATAACACTTGAAAATCGACAAAATGGGGATTTATTTACTTTGCATCACATTTCAACTTGAAAATGTGCTTGTTTGATCATCGGGACAAACTAACTCCATTACAAAGGTCGTGCGCATGTCCATGAAATTTTTTTGTAAAAAAATCAGAATTCCGGATCACCAGAAATCCATGGACTATAGTACACAAAAATTGGCAAAATGGAGGTTTACCTCCTTTGGGGCTTGTTGAAATTGAAAATGGATATGTTTGCCCGTCGGGACAACTGGATCCATTGCTAAGGTCTTAAAGGACGTCTATACAAAATTTGGCAAAAACAATTTGGAATTTTGGATCACCGAATATGCATAGACTATAGCACATGAAAATCGGTAAAATGGGGGTTAACCATATTTGGGGCTTGTTTGAATTTGAAAATGGACCCTTTGGCCCGTTCGGACCAACTGACTCATTACTAAGGTCTTAAAGAACATCCATGAAAAATTTCAACATTATAATTTTCTAAATTCAGGATCACCAAAACGCCATAGAATATGACACATGAAAATTGGCAAAATTGGGATTTACCTGCTTTAGGGCTCGTTTAACTTGTAAATGGGCTCGTTTGCCCACCAAGACCAACTCGCTCCATTACTATGGTCTTAACTGATGTCCGAGAAAAAATTTGGGAAAAAAAATCTAGAATTCTTGATCATCACAAATTCATGGACTATATAGAAGACGAAAATCTACAAAAATTGGGTTTTCCTACTTTGGGAGTCGTTTGTTACAACCCAAAGTACCCGTTAGGCGTAACCGCCGTCTTGATCCTCTAAGAGGACTAAGACAAGCTTTAGCATACTTCATAGCATATCATAGGTCAAAAATTTTGAAAAATTAAAAACTTTACATATAGAGTTTACATACACTCCTACATATGAAGTGTACATAGACTTCTCTTTTTAGTATAACAAATCATATAGAATCTAAAGTCTCATCTCACTTATAAACCATCTACAAGAGTATGAATCACAATAGTTTGGGCATAGCCCTTAATCTATTACAATATTTCATATAGGCTACAATGAAAGTCTCAACATGAGAATGAAATAATTATCTCAAAACATAGGCAAAACTAATAAGGCTTGATGAGTGGCTTTATCCTCGGAAATCATGAGGACTCACCAATTGACTTAGGAAAAAGGCAAGTCTTCTTCTTCAATGACCATGAATTTCCTCAATGGCCCGAACCTAAAATGTTTGGGAAAAAGGGAGAAAATATGGGTTAGTACAAACCGCATGTACTAAGTATGACTCCTATGCACAAAAATCATCAATGCATGAGAAAGGACAATTTAGTCAAAAATCATGTTTTTAATCAATTTAACTCAAAATGCATATATAAGAAGCATAATAAGTCAATTCAACATAATAGTAACCCAACACATATATCACCCAAGCGATACCTATGCAATGCCAAAGTTAGAACCCCATAATCCTATTCAAGGCTAAATATCACATTAAGCAACCCACTTTATAATTACAACATATTCTCATAAGTTATCATAACATGATTAAATACATGAATATACTCATAGATTATCAACATAATCATAATCATAGTCATTATCATAAAAAGAACACTACTTCCCATATGTGCAATGAATAAGAGAAGTCCCATACCCTCCCTTACCCTATGTAGTAGCCCTCAAGACAACTCTAATAAGAATTCACATACTTATCTTGTACATTTAATTTTACATTAGGGAAAGAAGTGCAATAACCGACATGAGACCATGTGAGCTACATGGAATCCGGTGTTCTACTCCCACACCGAAAAGAGAGGGTTAACACTTGCCTAAGGTGTAACCATTTTTACGTAGCTATCTAGGTGGATCCACTAAGCTAGAGTCCTATGTGGGCACATAGTTAAGGGTCAAGGAGATTGTTGCTAGAAACCTTGACTTACTAACGTGGAGGTTTCCATCGCATGAGACAATACATAATCATGGAATCCGGACTTACTAACGTGAGGAAACACATGTTAGAGGTCGGACATACTTACGTGAGACCTCCATCTCATTTACATTCCTTTTAGGTGCTAAGCAATTGTTCCCTTTAGTAATCATATTATTTCATCATACAAGTTCACATTAGTCTCTTCTATTCCCCTATGTAAACATCTTATCATAATAGTTCATAGGTCATCACAAATGAGAAAAATCCTTTCACTTCGTACACCACTTCATAAGTGAGTAAGCCTTTCACTTAACACTTTATTATAATCACGAGAAACTACTTTCAATCATATAACAAACATAGCATAACATACTTGCATAATTCATAATCAATTCAATAGTATAGGGTTAAGGATGAGGAATACTTAACATCGACATCAAACCCACACATTAGCCATAAGAGCATTACTATCTAAGTAACTCATACTTCATAATTGAATCCAAGGAGAACAAATCAACATACCTCATTGACCTTCCAAGAACCTTCATACTTCCATTACCAATAATACATAAGCAATTACATAAATAAGGTAAATTTAAGAAGCAATTACATAATTAACAACAATGTAGCCAATCTGTTCATAATCTTCACAATTCACCTTATCAATTCAAAGTTTCATGAACTTGGGAAAAAGACATGGGTCTAGGAAAATCTCATAGGAAATCATCAATTAACCATCAATATATACTTAAACAACATCAATTGTTCATAATTCATCACAATTGATTCATAATTTCATTTTAGAAAGAAGTCCCATGTGAGGACTAAAACCCTTGTTTTGGGGGAATCTAGAAATCATCTTTTGAAGGACCTCTTGGGGAAAGGAATCCTAAGAGTGAAAGAAATCATACCTTATAGATGAGAAAGCCATGAAATTGAGTAGAAACTTCAACGATTTGGTCTTCTTATTCAAGCTTCAAAGCTTCTTCAATGGGGGATGAGTAGAGAGAGAATGTAGAGAGAAGGGAGAGCGTTTGTGATTTGTTTTGGGGTTTTGATCTGAGTGAGTAATTGTGAGGGAAAATGAAGTAAAATTAATACATAACCCTCCCCTAATATACCCAAAATACCCCTCACTTAGATTGACCATTTAATGAAGTCAAACTCGAACTCTATTTTCAAATTTTTCATCGGGGAACAAATCCGCATCGCGGAGCTGTTCCCACAAGATTTCCAAAAATTAATTTTCATAATAGTAGAGATAGCGATCTGCCCGTGACGCGAGCTTCACTTTTGTCCTTGGGTGAACCAAGTCTGCGACGCAGACTTGTTCCCTCTAAGAACAAAAGCTGCTGCCTCTTGGCAGCTTGCTTGGTCCAATGTGGGGTCCCTTCGTGGACCCCTTGGGCTATCCTTGGGGGTTCGAACTTGAACGTTTTCACCCTATATACTAGGTTTTACCTATTTAAAGTCATTTTACAAGTCTTGGACGTCATGTAACCCTCGAAACCTTCACCAAACCTAGGGAAGTCAACTAGTTAAATTTTACTATTTTCCGGACGCTAAGGCTTTGATGCTAAGGCTTTTCTTTAATGCTATGGCTCCAATACTTTTCAAGCAAGTTATTTATACTTATTTGGGTATAAAACCATCATTATTAAACATAATGCTCTAGTATAAGTTATAGAATTTCCGGGCGTGTCATCGTTTGAACTTGAAAATGGGCCGTTTGCCTGTCAGGACTAATTGACTGTATTTCTAAGGTCTTATCAAACGTCAAGGTAAAATTTTGGCAAAAAAATCCAAAATTTTGGATCACCAAAAAACCATTGACTAGCACACAAAAATTGACAAAATGTAATTCACCTATTTTGGGGCTCGTTTGAACTTCAAAATGGGTTCGTGTTCCCATCGAGACCATTGGCACGTTCATGATAATTTTTGTCAAAGAAAATCAAGAATTCTTGATCAACAAAAAATTTATGGACTATAACATGTGAAAATTGGAAAATTGGTAGTTTACCTACTTTAAGTCTCGTTTGCTCTTGGAAATGGACCCGTTTTCTCGTCGGGGCCAACTGGCTCCATTGTTGATGTCTTAACAGACGTCTATGAAAAATTTCGACAAAAAATAATTCATAATTTTGGTTTACCAAAAAACGATGGAATGCACATAATAAATGATTTTTATTATACAATTTCAAATACCTTGAACTCTTCGATATACTAAACTCTTGTTTCTTTGGTTGACTCGCTTACCAATCTTATCTTTTCACCAGCAATCCATGACATTTTTACCTTATCCTCTAAATCAAAATGTTGTATGAAATCCCCCTTAGGTATAATAATCAAAAGTAATCAAATTTTGTTTCACCTTATGCACAAAGTTCTTCCAAATGCTCAATACTTAATGTGATAGATTATTTCTTACATTATCAATTCATAACTTGATAAAATATAATACCACGGACATAAACTCATGATGAAAAACTTGAATTTTGATATCAACCATGTGACACAATATCATTATCTATCAACACTAGCTCATACATTGAAGATCTTATGAAATCACGTATCTTAGAATATACTTGATGTCTTCTCCATTGATGTTAGAGTATTCTTTGTTAAAGATTCAACTACACCAGTTACCAAACTCAAAATCATAAAAGAACTTATCATCACACTCGAGTCATACATATGCAAACTTCTTTCTTAAATCTTATCAAACAACTTTCAACAGATATGAACTATATGTAACATTATCATCATAACCATACCATAACAGATAGAACCACATGTCTCTAGATCCAATTCTCAACCCCTCTAAATATCACTCCTTAGCCTTTACAATCAAAATAAAATATTTTTGTTGTCATCTCTTTCCTAAGGTTACACTTCATCCTCCAATTTTTTCACATTATGAATCTAATTCCTTTGTGTTCTATTCGAGCGGTGTCCCTGCATCTCCTAAAACTTTTCATACAACCACGTACTCCCCAAATACTAGAAAACCATAACCTTAGATACTCCTAAGTCATTATTACCATACAATATTCATTTAACCAACATTCCTTATCATATAGTTGCATTTTCATCACAATCCATCCCAAACCCTTATTACTATCATGCTTAGTTAGCCCTTCCCATCACAATGAAGTCAACCATTTCATCGACATGACACCTCGACCCCAACTATACAAATCAAATTCAAAGGACTAACTTAATTTTATATGCATTTTTTTTACTAAAATTTCAATTGCCTTCACAAAAAAAGTCTACTCTTTTGGGCTTCCTTTACTTATTAGCTTGTCATTCGATATTTATCCACTCATTTGGACTTTAAGATGAGATTACCAATCCTTATTTATAACCCTCGGGATATACTTTTTAACTTAATACTAATACCATATCAACGATCAACCACTACAATCTTCTTTATACACCCTACTTAACCCCAATTATCTGCAGTAACAATCTAGTTGGTTTCTCAAATGTAAAATACAATATCAAATCTCATTATACGAGCATGTGATACAACTGATAACTCTTTAAGTAGTTGGTATTCACACTTGAAATACGACGTATCCATTTTCATGTACCACTAGTACCACATTGTAAAAGTCTATTAGATCCACCACTTAGAACACATCATACCCCTCGAAAATATTGTCTGCAAATAGCCCACACATTTCTATCCACTTAATAACTACAACAATATTATCAAATTCGTAATGTGTCTAGCCCAAGCGATATGCATTCTTTTGTTGATCAAGTTGATAGTAGAAGTAACACACTCCATAGCTCTATTAAGTAAGCATTGGTATCGTTGTAGTAGTCATATAATGACCCTCTTTCATATACATTTACTCTATGTAACTGCAAAAGAGATTCTAACCTCAATTTGTTCAACATCACCCTCATCATTCACTAAGAAACCGATACATATTTTGACAACTTTAGTAATTGTAGTTTCCAATGTCACACTATTAATTATCGAGCCATCCTTTTAATCATTCCATTTCTACCACACAAGTACTGATCCCACTACAATATGACTAGCAAAAATAAAATAAAAATTAAATGCTCATGAAGTCCTCAAACCATTGCTCAACCTAATCATCTATTTATCATCAAACCATTATTATTTCAAATCACTGAACATTCTAAATTTGACCACACATCTTCTCTACAAGTATATCACTCAACCTTAGTATCATATTTAACATCCAACCTAGACACGACGCCAGTTACTCACAAGAGGAGATACACATGAGTCATCACATAAGTGAGAGAGAATAAAATAAAGTGAGAAAAATTAGAATAGACAAAGGATGCACAATAAAGATTAAAGAAGTAAAGATAAATCCTAAAAGTCACCATAGCCTTTTGAAGATAAGTACAAACGTCTTCGTATCAATCCTCGAGACTCTACTTAGACTTGAATTGTACACATGTTAGACCTATGAACTTGAGGATCTGATACCATTTTGTCACGACCCAAAAATGGACCTAATGGCAAACGTCTTAACCCACCAAGACAAGTCAGTTAACAACTCAAACAATTTCAATAAAATGTGGAAATTTTATAAAAAAAACTCAAAAACACCCGCGAAATCTGGTTTTCACGTGTACAAGCCTCTAAAGTATTACAATTGAATCTAAAGAAAAATACAAGCCTTATTTGACATTGTTTCTAGAGTATAACAAGATCATAAAAAGGAGTAATAAGGTCTGCTGAGATGACAAACATCTACCTCACAAATCTCCAACAAGCCTCAGAAAAGAAGAGAATATATCACAAATGTTTTGGGATAGTAACCTACGGAAAATTGTAGAAGAAAGGGGTTAGTAGCAAACCACATGATACTCAACAAGTAAACCTCTAAACAAAAGCTAAGGGGATAGAATACATGTACTCATTACACCCCAACCGAACCTCCACAACTACAACCTGCATAAAACCACCCTAACCTAACAATTCACAATTTGCAAGCACATATCTTAACAATTATAACAATCCCATATTCTCCAAAACAAACTTAATGACAACCTCCAACTACAACATGCAGAAACTCAGTCCAACCTAACAATTCACAATTCACATAGTGCCCAACTCAACAACAACAGTCTAGCAATTACATATCCTCAACAACAAGTTCATTATTCGTTAATCACAAGTTCCAAAGAAAGACACTCAAATGATCAACAAAACACAATATGAAGTTCACTAATGATAAAGATGTGTAATGCAATGAAATGCAATGTTAAGTATAGTGATGGATGTCTGACCTAGTTATACACACCCGTTGTCTCTTAGTCCGGGACCCATGGGGAACATATCTTTACATGCATTCATTGCGGCGCACGATATGAACCTCGATAATATTAATCATCGTGGTGCGCGATACGTACCTCGAAATATAGTATCCATCGCGATGTGTGATACGTCCTTCAAAATGGTACATCCTCTTTAATTTCTTATTCTTTCTCAATTCACATAACACGTGTTACAATTATATCTCAGAACAATTCAAATGACATGTTTACACGAATAATGAGGAGATGTTTATTTTCATTACATTGTACAATTCACAACAACAAACTCATGGCACAACATCAATAATTATTCAATAAGACTTTCAAACCATTCTCAACACATCACACACAAACAATTAATCACATTGTCTTTTATTATCCTTTTTCATCATTAGAATTAATCAATGTGGACAAGTCAACCCATCATTATGCCTCATTACCCCCAAAAACATATTACAAGGATATATATAAATTCCATACACTTAACAAAGGTTTAAAAATTCACTTGCCTCGAATACTCGAATAATCACTCGGGACTCGAGCCTTCCCTTTTCGTTGAGCTTCCAAATTAATGCAATCTATGCAAGTACATGATCACAAGAAGATTTCAAAACTAACAACACCCAGATTATTATATGTTTAACCTTGAACCAATAATTCACCAAATATAATCAATTTTGTATATCTTGATGTCAATTAACATTTCAATTATCATATTTTCCAAGTTTCATGTCTAGTGTTAAAATCCAATTTTCTCAATATCGTAATTTGAATGGTATTCATGTAATATAATATACTTAATATTTCATTATCTATCGCAATCTTTCTTTTATACAGTAAATATACTCTAAGATTAAAATTTCAATCCGCATCTCGTTACAATAATTTTATGAAAAACAACATTATAACTCACCAGAAAATTTCTCTAATCAAATACGTAACCTTGTTGTTCCATGTTTTCGTTCGAAATTTGATAAGTATAACAGAGAGAAAATTGCAGTACCAAAGTAATTAGTTCTCTCTCTTAATATACGGAACTTCAATTATTATATAATAATCTAAGAAATATTTAAAAAGGACTAGAAGTCAAACAAATTTCGATAATTCAATTTGCCACACATTAAATTCCTATGCATTATTCATCATATATTTTATTTATAATATAATACTCTCCATTAATTAACTTGACCCAAATCCCAATGCCGCCTCAATAAATCTTAGCAACAATTGAATTCAGTTGATAGAACTAGTTATCTGCATCTTATTAAACTAATGTATAAACATATAAGTATGAAACCTTAAAGCTTGGTTTAGTATTTTTGTTTCCTGATAAGTTATTACTTTTCTGATTGGCGGTAACTCTTCATTATGTGCCGCAACAAATATTTTTATCGCTATACTCGTCTCGCTTCTTGAGTAATTTTGTATATAATGTTTAACTCTACTAATTTATTTTTGTATGTATTAAAATTGAAAAATTCCTAACTTATTTTAATAAATCTTGGCCAAGTAATACATTAAATAAATTATAGACGCCTATTAACCAACAACTAAAATTAATTATTTAAAATCACTCGTCTACTAAACAATGGTGATTAATAAATAGGTCAACAATATTCAATCTAACTTCACAAATTGATCAAAAGTGACTTAGGGCAACTACCGAGTTGGGTAAAATGATGATTTGGTAAAAAAATTCAAAATCGACCTTTCCGGTCATTACAATGTACCAAAATATCTACAGTTCAACAAGTCTAAACATGCAGGGATGCAACCCCAATCTAATAAACTAATTAACTTACTCGAACAAATGTCTAAGTCCGAAAATGGTGGACACAGACGAAAGAGAACCCATGGCATCCTAGAAAATTAACTCACTCTTGAATTCGAATGATCAGTGATCTCCTAAGAGAGATCTGTCAATAGCTGTCAGAAGATGTCATGTACTCAACAATAATAAGAGCAAGTTCAGTATTAGTACAAAATCATAATGTACTGGTAGGATCATATTGCTATCCCACTAAGTGCAATATATATAGGTTATTACAACAATATAATCACATGCACATATCGAACATACACAATATTATCAACATTTACGAACAAGGAACAACTTCATATTTTATATCACATCAATGGTCCTCTCATGGAACCCAAATCCAAACTGTTAGCCTATGGGAACGTGATATCTGATCCTATAATTAAGCTGGAACGTGGAAACCGATTCCATATTTATGTCGAAACATGGCAATCGATCCAAGTTAGTTATGCCGGAATGTGACAACTGATCCATTCAACACATCACAATGACAATCACAAGTATATCCTCAAGGTCATACATTTAAGTCATGATTCCATGACATTTATAATTTATTTATCTAATTTACATCAAGTGGGATCAATAATGCAACATTTATATACATAAATGTATCATAATGAAGCAAGATCAAACATACATCACACAATTATAGAATCACAACCATCACCTACCTCAAAACAAGCTTGAAACCCAAAGAAACTTAATTCTTCCTTTTTTACATTCGTTCCGCTTGTTCTTGGTTCATAAACAATCATAATGACGCTGGATCATTAAAAAATCAGTAATTACTGAATTACTATTAAATCTATGAACCCTAGATATAACCATGATCTCATGTATTCAAACTAGGGATGTTTTAACCATCAAATCTATAACAAAGTCCTCTCCCACTGATAATTACCCATATTATTACGTTCTACATATCAAAAAATGGAATCGGGAAGTGAAAAACTTACCTTTAGCCTCAAGAATGGTGAAAAATGAGTAAGAGTGGCCTAGCGTTCGTTCCTTAGCTCTAAAAGTGTAAAATTTCATAGTAAGGTCATTTAAGATTTTATTAATGACGCTTAAGCCATGTCGAATGAAGGATATGATTTTACCTTGCTTAGGCTTGTACACCCCTTCCCACTCTAATTTATTCCTTCCCGATATTTCTAGATTTACAAACTTAGTATTTCAATTTAACACAGCATAATAGGGGGACAACCAAGTCATGCGTAAAATAATATCAAACTGAGTCATATCTAATATCACCAAATCAGCCCAAGTTTGAAAACCCATAAACAAAATTGACAAGTTTAAGTTAGGAAAATGAGTTGTGGTCATTTTCAAACGGCCATAATTTCTAGCTCAGAATGAGTTAGAGGTACTTCTGGATATGGGTTGGAAGATCTTTCCAACACCGCCAAGTTGAGAGATTTCGATATCGTATGAGTGAGTTATGCCTTGCGGAAGTTGTGCTATTGGATTAAGGAAAGCCTAATCCGAATTTAGGAAAGACAAATCAGTCTTTTCCTTACCTTATTTTATTAATTCGTTTGTAGGAATTAATTGGGATAGAACAAGACTTTGTTTAGTTTAGGAAAAAAAGAATTTACGCCAGGGCTTGGAGAAGAGATAGAAGAAGAGAAAAGAGGAGATAAACCAAGAAATCGCCAAGAATGTTCAAGCTTCGCGCATGAAATTTGTTGGGGGTGATCCCTACAAGGTATGTGAGATCACATAGCATTGAGTTAGTTCACCCACACGCCAACCACGTTTCAATCCAGCAAATTTAAGTTTTGATTGTTAAGAAATTAAATTCTTGAAGAACATTGTTGAAGTTTTTGTTGAAATATTTGATGGTTGTGTTGTTGAAGTTTTGATTCATCTTTTTGTGTGTGATTTAAGGTTAAATCTGTTGTACATTGAGGGTACTAATGATCCTATGTGTTTCGGTAAAGAAGAATGAAAGTTTACAGGGTTTAAAGACGAAAAAAGAAGGAGAAAAGTCGAGAACACCTGGGTAAAGGGGTTGGGACGTCGCGCCTCTTAGCGCGCCCCAAACCAGCATCTGACCGTAGGTCCTTGGGGAGCCTCTCCAGCAAGAGAGCCCCACCTAGATCTCTTTTGGGCTGATACCCCGCACCTGTTAGAGCGCTTGGGACGCTAGTTCTCCCCATTCTTTCTCCACGTTTTAATACTAGTTCCTAAGTGATGTAACCATGTTTCCTAGTTTTATTCTAACACTCTGAACATCTAAACATCATGAAATCATCCATAAACAAGATAGATTGAACCTTGGATTCATAACACAATTCAAGGAAAGTTAAGATCAAAGTCAAATAAGTTAAGAGTCAAGTCTAAAAGTTAAAAAACAAGTCAAATCAAAGTTCTTAAAAGTTTTCAAAAGTCTTTCACAATGTTTTAACTTTGTTTTTAAGACTCAAGTTTCAAGTTAAGTAAAAAATAAAGAGTTGAGTTCATTTCTCAAAAGTTATAAGGGAACCAAGTATTTCCTAAGAGTTCATAAATATTTTCACATTTGAACAAGAAAGGGGACATCGATTCCAAGAGAGCCTTTGAGCTAAGACTTGAGTAATTATATCAAACAAAAGAAAGAAGTTGTCTTAGAAACAGTTGAGCTAATTATATTTTTTGGAGTAGTATTGAACACCGATATGAAAATGCGAGTTCATAATGACTCAAGTCTCCATAAACCATGTAGCCATCATGGGTATTAAAGGATCATACTTTTTAGATGATCACTTAAGTTATGCTAGTGGATCCACTAAGTTAAGTAGTTCTATGCGACGACAAAATGTAGGATAGTTCTGGCAGCGTGGACCAGATTCTCTATCACCACTTAGGCTCATACTGGTGGTTCTCGGTCAAAGAATCTCCCAAAAAAACTCTATTACTTTATTATAAAGGTACAGTTGGGTTTATTATTGCATTTCTTTAATGAACTAAGTTGTTTACACTATTTTAAAAGCTTTTATATATATAGGCAGAATGGTCTGGTTGACCGTTATACTTGTATCAGTTTGTATTATGGATACTTTTACTTAGCCTTTTGTCATCTGGAACCCTGAACCTAACCAAAATGATATTTTTAAACCCCTCTGACCATGTGTGTAGTGTTAGGACCGGAAATAAGTAGGTGTAAATGCGGAAGCTAGCAAAGCAAACCTCGAAAGACCACGAGTAAGAAGACAACGAGAAATATACCAAAAGACACAAAGATTTAACGTTGTTCGGTCAATCGACCTACTTTCACAAAGGAGATGAGTAATCCACTATAAATATGAGAGTACAAAATAAAGAGGGGAACAACCTCAACCAATTCACTCAGAATACATGGGAGGTTCACACAAGTGATAACATATCAAGCTTGTGACCCACAAATTCTCCCCCTAACCAAAACTCTCAAAGCCCTTTAAGACTACATTGTGAATGCTGATTAAGTTAGAAGGAACATTCCTCTGTTTATAGAGTCCTAAACTTTTTCCTACAAGAAAAGGATTAGTTAATTCAAAACCTTTTCCTTAAAAGAAAACCTATTTATGGAAAGAAATTTAGGACAAATAAAACCTAACAAATCTCCCCCTTGGCCTGAATTTCTGACAAAATAAATTTGTCCACCTTCTTTACTTAATCTTCAACAACTTGCTTCTCTTCTCCATAATCTCCTTTGCAAAATTTATGTCTCAACACAGAGAACCTCTTTGAAACAATTTCTCCAACAAAATCTTCATTACTGTCAAAATGGTTGCGGCTAGAACTACACCTGCCAAGATGAACACCTCTTTCTAACCTGGTTCAATCATCGATTATCGAACCACAGAACCTGACTCCATCATTGAATCTGGCTTTGATACCACTTGTTAGGACCGAAAATAAGTAGGTGTAAATGCGGAAGCTAGCAAAGCAAACCTCGAAAGACCACGAGTAAGAAGACAACGAGAAATATACCAAAAGACACAATGATTTAACGTGGTTCGGTCAATCGACCTACGTCCACAAAGGAGATGAGCAATCCACTATAAATATGAGAGTACAAAATAAAGAGGGGAACAACCTCAACCAATTCACTCAGAATACATGGGAGGTTCACACAAGTGATAACATATCAAGCTTGTGACCCACAAATTCTCCCCCTAACCAAAACTCTCAAAGCCCTTTAAGACTACATTGTGAATGCTGATTAAGTTAGAAGGAACATTCCTCTATTTATAGAGTCCTAAACTTTTTTCCTACAAGAAAAAGATTAGTCAATTCAAAACCTTTTCCTTAAAAGAAAACCTATTTATGGTAAGAAATTTAGGACAAATAAAACCTAACATGTAGGTCACTCTCCTTCACATAAATGACATGTCATATCCACATCAGATATATTAATGCCATGTCATAATTATTTCATAACTATTTTTAAAAATTTTTAATCAAAATTATTCAATAAAAAATAAAATAATAAAATCTTAATTTAATTTTTTGAGTACTATTTCACCATTTTCTATTCAACTTTTTCTACAACTTCATTACTTCAATTTGATATTTTGCATTTTCATATGTTTTTTTGTGTTTTGTTTGATCTATTGATATGTTTGCTTAATGATAGAAAAAGTGGCGAAGATCCTTGTGAGCTATAATAGAAAAAGATGAAACCTCCATACATCCAATTTACCAATTCACTGCCAAAATCCATGGAGAAATTTCATGTCAAATCAACTTTTTTTCTTCCTTCTTCATATTCATTTTCAGTCATTTCATCCCAAACACAACCTTTTTCTTTTCTTCTTCAGAATCTATTAACATCAACTTATCAAACCGAAACACTAAATCACAATAAATCGGAGCACTAAATCGCAATTTCTGGAGACCACTATTTCACAGTGAAGTAAGGGAGACAGAGGCAACAATGATCAATGTAGAGAAGAACGAGGTGATGAGGGTGCGAAGTGATGGCGGTGAAGAGTTTTTTCGGTCAGATCTAGTGGTGGAATGACTTAGATTATTGATTTTGTGAAGGTTGGAGAAGGAAAGGAAAATGGTGATGGTGTGCGGTGGAGATGTAGACAGGTGAAGGAGAGAGTTTATTGATTTCGCCGGCAAAAATGGTGACAACGGTGATAATGGATTTTTCATAGATTTTGAATGAAAATGGTAAAAAAGATGGAATATTTGGTGAAGAAGAAATTTTTTTTAATTAATTAATTTTTTAAAATTTATTTATTATATAATTTTAATTTTTTTAACCCAAAAATGTCATTCACTCGCCTTAAGGAGTGTAAAATCACAAACTTTCTCCTACTCAGCAATTATAAAGCCACATAGGTGTGGTCAATGATCAGAAGAGTCAGATATATTGTATTTTATTGAATTTAATGGTCCAAATGACAAATAGATAAGTAGAAGGGTTCAAAATACAAAATGATACAAGTATAAAGATCCACCAGACTATTTCGCCATACATATATATATACTAGATGGGGGAGGCCCGTGGTAAGCACGAGCCCAATAGTCAAAATATTGGTATTAATAAATCATGGATGATGCAACAAGATGGATAACGTGATATGTCATATACTATTAGAGATATTCTGAATATATGAACAACTGATATAGGACATAAGGATGATCCATACTAACCAAGGTAATACAACCATTTTTTTTCAAATATGACATCAACATGTGATTGTTTATCATATCATATGTAGACGATGCTGGTGTCGCTTTTAGTGGCTGATCTTCTTCATCATTCCCAAAACCATAGAATAGGGAGTTGTTAGGGGTTCCTGAGAAAATTGTGTTGTGTTAGTAAATTAACCAAGTTGGGTGGTCAATGATGAAAGTGAAACTGTACTAATAGTGAATATGACAAAAAAATGTGGGATATAGTATTACCAGCAAAAGCTAAATCACGAAGGCTTCACAGAAAGTTAACTGATTGATTTCCATGAGAATAAGTTAACTGATTCATTTCATTCTCCCTATTGAGGGAACTTGAATCGACTGAGAATCCAAAAACTTCATTAAGCAAAAGTCACAAAATCAAGTGAGGAAGTTTCTGTAATTAGACAATTTAAGGTCTGTTAAAAACTGAAAAACAACTGGTTGTCATTGTCCTGTATGTAAATAGGCAAATAACACATGAGATAAACTTCATTTTGCTCATTCATGGAGTTGTATCTAGTACCCCTACGAAATATAATAATTCACCGTTAGTCAGTAATGTGGGTTGGCTATACAATAACAAAAGAAAGCACGAGCAAGTATATAGAGGAAAACAACTGGACATATAATTTTACTAAATGAGGGCTATCTTAAATTAAAACTATATAGAAACTACTAAGAGTCAATCCTCGTGATCCACTATTATTGAACACATCAGACAACATTTATCACTATATAATATATACAAATATTGAAGATCTTACTTCAGTCAAGGCTTGACAGGAATGAAAAATTGTGTTGATCTTTTCCACTAAAAAAGGAGGTCAATAAAACATCTAACATATATACGGGTTATGAATAGCACATAGTATGTATTCTTAAGTAGATATATTAATTGAACAAAGGTGAAAGAGAAGGAGAAATCCAACAGAATTGAGTCGAAGATGAATCAGAAAATATTGTGCAGCACAAAGAATTCACACAACAAAAATCAGAAAATTTGAATTTTTGTTGATGAAGTTAGTGGAGTCAATGTAGACAGTTAGCATCTGAATCAAAAATTGTAAAATCCAAATAAGAAAATTAAAATAAATTTTTCTCTTAAAGCCTAATTCCATTATCTGTAAGCATCATATCTGACACAAACATAGCAAAGTTTTAAAGAGTGGTGAATAGAATATTACTGAACAAGATAGACAAAAGGATATAAGATGGTTTAGCAAAAGTACTCTTACATCCACGACAAGATAAAATACATTATTATTTTTGGTTATTATGGCTGGAGCACTGCAAGTTGGTATGACCGAAAAGCACTCGGGAGGAACTAAAAACTACATTAAAAAAATAGAAAAGCTGAATTATTCTCAAATACTCAATGAACTGTAATTATTGAGAAATATCATCTACCATGTCTACTACACCAAAACATTAATTCTGAAGGCATCTATTGTTTACAAAAGACTTGAATTTGTTGAGTTTCAAAAAGATCTCTCTTTTCTTTCTAACCAGATAGTCCAAAAGATGCAAACAGAGCCATGGTATACCAGATTTTCTTCAATTTTTTTATGACTTTCTTGTTTGTACAAACATTTTCAGCAAGTCTCTCACACTATACGAAATCACCAATTTACTCCACTACAGTTAAGGAAGAGGTCCTAAATTTGTTTTGTATGGCTGCAGTAGAGGAGGCCAAAAAGTAGTGATCCTTTGATTAAAGTAAACGGAAAGCATTGCAAAGGAATGAAAGACACCTCAATGTTTCGTGCATGTTATTCACTTAACAACATGGAAAAACATTGACTTGCAGATGATGCTACCCTTAATTTTAAAAAAATTTCACATATTTCTAATACTTTGAACTGTTAATCATTGTGAGTTATAGTTTGGTTTTCAATAATAAATGTGAAAATCAGATGTAGACTGACCTTTTACAGTTTTTTTTGGTGTGGATGATTCAAATTTCAGAGTTGCACTTGAAGAACCAGCTGCAATAGTTGTTTCCGTCACCTCCATCCCACTTATCTCCAAAGGCTTTATCTTTTTGGAATTCCTATCAATAGTGCTTGGCACAGTATGTTGCTTTTCCATGTAGGAAATAATGGAGTAAGTTGCATATGTGTTATTTGAGGTGCCCCAAGACGACTTCCTTAGGTGAATTTGAAATAGTTTGTTGGACAACATCTCATGGACATGATTAACAGACAATGATTTGCCTCTGTAAATGTAAAGAGTGAGAAGAAATTCTTTAGATCTAAGCATATATGTTGTGACAATAGATGTGTAGGCAGGAATAAGAGATCACCTTAGCACATGTTATGTCAAATATGTCTTCTGCCGTCATGGAGAGTAGTTTTTCTCCAAATTCACAAGAGATAGATGTTGTGACTGTAGCAGTACCGTCAGTAAGATCAATTTGAAAGATACACCTGAAATCATGATTAGTTTAAAATGTGAGTGTTTCTCACTTTTCCTTTTAATCTACTATTTGAGATTTGATTAAAGGTGCTTTTATATTTTATTATCAAAGATACAATTTATGATTCATTCTTAATACATATCAATAATGTTTATTGTTATATGTGTGATCTATTAGTTAGAGAAGTTGAAGGATAGTCTTCTACCAAAAATTGTGTTCATTGAATTCTCATCTAAAAAAGGAGGTCAATAGAACATCTTACATATATACGGGTTATCAATAGCACATAGTATGCATTCATAAGTAGATATATTAATTGAACAAAAATGAAGGAGAAGGAGAAGTACCGAGGAATTAATGTTGTTTTCCAATTGCATTTTAGACAATGAAAATCCTTTCTATGTTTTGTAGCTTCTTTTGTTTGCATCCTAAGCATTCAAGTACACAAAACTCTTGCAATTAAACTGATATGGCCATTTCTGCTTCAACATAGAAGATTCCCATCTGTTGGAAAATATCATATACATAATACGTGTTAAGTTACTGATGAATGCAAATTTTATTATTTAATGAATATGTGTACTCTTAAATGATCAGCTGAAGTATGACTTACAGAAGCTGGTGATGAACTTTCTTCAATAGAGATAACTTGTTGGCCGGCAGGAGTCAATACCACGAGAGGGGTAGATGAGCTTGTTGAGGTTTTGTCCCACGCACGACTTAACAACATTGATTTGTTTTCTTTTGCCCTATTGTTACAACAGATAGTATGTTTAGTAGATTCTTTAAATCAGAATTAAAGCTAGATAATAGATGGAATGTGAGTTCTACTGCCTGTGGGTAATAAGGAGCCCACGTATTGTTGAATTGTACCTACTCTGCAATGACAACCCTTTATGACAGAAAGTTTGCATAACGTTTTGTTAATATCTAAATTATGTTGGTAAAAAATTCAATGCATGTACCTTGAAAAGTAGAGATGCCTATACTCCTGCCAAGGATTACAATAAGATCCGTCTGTTTTTGAATTCCATTTCCTTCTATTTCTCCGAAATCCTCCCATAGAGTGAGGAGAAACTTATTTTTCCTGAGAACATGAAGAGAGAAGGCTAAGTACCATGATAATTACAAGATGATAAGTGATAGTACGATTAAACAAAAAATAAAAGTGTTTACTTATTCAAAATATTTTCATTAAATGGGAAAATATAAGGCAAAATGTTGTGCTTAGTGATTGTCACAAATGGTAATTTTAGTGTTGTAGAAGTTATTAGGATGGATATACCCATTTCAACAGAAGAATCAAGCATCATGTGAGGAATGCGGTCAAAGGTTGTGATATTCTCCTTGGTTGGTGGTGGAAGTGATTTCTCAACTCCATTAGATGGTGTGATANATTCTCAACTCCATTAGATGGTGNGTGATATGTTCAATTACTGTTTCTTTGTCAAGAACCCAGTAAAATTTATGTATCGGCTTGCCGTATGAAGTTTGGGAAACTTTGACTCTTGCGGTAGAGATGAGATAGGTATTCATGAGTATAAGCATTACTGCATACTGTTCAATTTCATCGGTATACAATACTGCCTTTATCTGGCATTCCTGAATGTAAGAGTTGTAGAGAGCTGATAATAACTCAAACTATTTACTAACAGTAAACAAAGAAAAAATGTTCATATGAGGTAAAATGTAATGAGCTCACATGTTCATCTTCCGAAATCAAATTTTTGAATCTACATTTGTTGTCAGGACTTTCTCTCTGGCGTCCGATTTCCACAATTTGAACTTTGAAAATTCAATCTCGTGTTGCTAATGTTATTTGATCGATGTTCAATCTTAGTACCATGTTTGTTAGAAATATTTGACCAAGCAGTAGTATCTGCAAGATAGCATCACTATTGAGTGAAAGTCCTTTCATTTATGTGGTTGCATGAACATGAACAATTAATTTAGGAAGAACATGCAAGAACATAATTGTCCTCCACAAACTTAAAGTCAGAAAATGTAATGAAAATACTATACGAATATTTGTAATGAAATTCACAATATACAAGAACATAATTATCCCCAACTTAGTGAAACATTAGAAAATATAATATCCTCAAATCTGTCTTCTAGTAATAACATTGGAATTTTAAGTGAAAATAACAAATCTAATTTTGTCCCATATTGATTTTCTCATTTGGTAACAACCAAAATCTTCAAGAAAAATTGAAAATGGGAAAACATGAAAAGGGGAAAAAAAACCTGACAAAGGGAGTAATAGTTTTTTTCTTCAATGGAAAGGATGAAAAAATTGTGCTTTATGAGTAATGAATAATGAGTAATAATGTATATATATATATATATATATATATATATATTTATATATATATATTTATATATATATATATATAATACAATACAAAGAAGACACATTATACTATATAGAAGTACAGGTGTCTTCTTTAAAATTGATGGATTTGGCAACCAATGAGATTGTGCCAAAAAAGAGAAAAAATTATTGCATTTGATATTAAAATTTAATGATGTATGCTAAAAAAAAATGTTATTACATTTGATAGTAGAATTTGAATAGCCTTTGGTCCAAGTTTCTTTTTGAGTTCCATAATTTTATTAGATATATAAATTTGGAAGTTCTATCATTTGTGTTTGTGGATGAGAGTGAGATGGTGTAATTATCTATATTTACTTTTGTTTTTTGTATTATTAAATGAATTGACTGAGGAAGAGCACAGAAAGAATTGAGACTTCATAAATATGGAGTAGAAAATAAAAGTGGTGAAAATCACTTATCTTTGTTTAAGTATTTGTATTGTATATTTATCTTGAGTGATTTCTATGAAGTTGCCTCTTAGGATTTTTTGAGAATTTGTTTGAGAATTAAGAGTTATTGGAATATCTTTTTCATTGTTGAAAAGGTAGAGTGGATGTGCAAGATGTACAATAACTTCAACAGGTGAATTGTAACTTGTTAAAGAATTTACCTCACTTATGAATCTACCGTATGAGGTGGTACATCTCACTCCATCTTTTTTCAACAAATAAAATGCTAGCAAATGACTTTTAATTCTCTAAAAAAAGAAAACTTGTAAAAGTTGATAATTATGTTTTAGATATTCGTATAAGCTATATAATATGTAACTATAAAAATAAACTGAAAAACACTATATTATTTTTGAGGTAACAAAATGTTCGTGCAGTAAGTTTTAACTCCTTTCAAAGTTTAATTTTACAGTTGGTATGTACATCCATAAAACTTTCATCTCTATAAAAACCAATAAATTACTACCTGAGATAATAGACATCTTCTTACCTGGACATTACAAAATTAATAAAACTTATTATTTAAATTTGGGAGGACTAGACAATTTGCTAGTGAACCAGGTCAGATATAATTAGTGATTGACATGTTCCAATTTGTCCAATGTTCTACTAAAGTTGTCACTGTATTCTTCAACATTATGAGGTCTAAGTGTCGAAGCAAAAAAGCAACTAAGAGAAAAGTAAAAACAGTTTCATATTCATTTAAGTACATAGCATGCAAATTCCTTGAAAACTAACTCACCGTGAATTCTGTAACCTGAATAGAGCATTTGCATATACATGTGAGAAAGAGATGAGCTATTTGTGCCATCAAACAACATTGATCATATTTCAATCTTGCATCATGATAGAATCAAACATTCATTCATGTTGAAATACCAATAATTTATAGTCTATGTGCAATAGTTGCCTTATAAGGGTTTTTATTATTATAATAAGCACATAAGATCATACCATGAATCAAACATACAAATATATAAATTACATATCAATAAATGTGCTATAAAATTTGCCCTCTGACATAGAGCAGTAACAATGAACACAATTCTTGAACGAATATATTCATCCTAGACCCAAGTCCTAACCTTAATGAAGAAGTAAAGATCACAACATTTTTAGAAGTTAGATGTTTGAAGTTTGAATTGAGGCACATACACATTTGAAGAGGCCAACGACATCTAAATGAATGTAATGTGACATGTTTCATTTGGTAAAACATGAATTATCAAATGATGAGAACTATTGTGGCTATGAAGGAACTTGCAATTTCTAGACTAAGCTCCATCGTTGCTGAGCGTAAACGGTCTATAGTTACCTACTCTGAGTATGGGCAAACAAAAAATGTAACATCAGCAAGTGTTATTCAAAAAAGACAGAGTCTTGCAAAAATCAAGTAAAATCATCGACATATAGTAATGAGACCCAAGTTTTCAACAATCAATAGACAGAGCTCAATGTCAGAGTTGTGTTATAGTGTGAACAGATGAAAAGATTATAGAAATGAAGAAGTGGAGACGGAACACTATTTTTTTCAAACAAATTTTGATCTTACTATTGTCAACAAAGAGAAAAGGAGAAAATTAGAAAACATTTAAATTAATATCCTAATAAATTAATATAATCATGTTAACATGCAAATTTATATAGAACTGGATAATAAGGAATTAATACATTCAAATACTAAAATTATATTAAACCAAATAATCCTATAAAGGAATCTTGACAATTGTCAAAATGAGAGCCTATAACAACAACTCGAATAAATTAGAATTGACTACAGAATCTCATGGTTCATGTTACTCCATTAAACATTTAATTCCCTCTAATTTTCATAAACATTAGGAGAAGGGGTAGGGG
>NC_028646.1:56613268-56669895 GCF_001406875.1 Solanum pennellii | reverse complement strand
GGGGGGGGATTCCTGTTCATATATTGATTTTTTCATTGCTTCCTAGTGATATGGGAGGAGAATTTCGCTTTTCACAGTTCACCCAATTTTCAAATTTTATATAAACATTTCAAACTCCTATACAAAAATATATAAAAGCAGTAAAGCACAAAGAGAAGGAACCTACTCATAGTATAAAACTCACAAGACAAATTAATAATGGAAGAACTTGCATCAACAATGTTGGATTTTTTGGTCTTATATTTTTATGTTGAAGCATAGTACAGGAAGTAGAAGGACCTAAAACAAGTCTTTGAATATTAGAATCGGGGACTTAAATCATCATGAAGAATACTACAATAAGGCATCCCAAATGAACAAAAAACTTGAGGAGACGTTCACAGAGAAATATAACGTCTTAAGCTTCTCTCTTAGCCCTTTTTTCAGCCTATCCTGATTTTACAATTCTATTTGTCAAGGTTTTTGAAAGAAAGTCGGCATGTGGCACCGTTTTCTGTACCTTTTCGGCTTTCAAAAAAATGAAACGGTTTTATGTTTATGAACACTTTCTAAACTTAAAAATAACTTAAAGTCAGAAGTCACAAAGAAATAAGTTTATCCAAACACCCACGTAGTCTTTCCTAGATAAAACTGCAGGATATAGTAATTGAGACTCACATTTGGGCGTTGGCAGAGGGAGTTGCTAAGTTAGTTGTCTGTTGTATTCTGTTTGTGTTTCTTTTCCTGTAATATTGTGTTAACAGATTTAGTTACATTTAAAAAGACATCTCTTATTCCTAGTTAAACAAATAGTTTACATAATGAATAAATGAATAATTTTGAAATCTGTTTTAGATGAAAAAGTCTTGCAAGAAAATCATGCAACCAACACAAATTTTCAGTAGAGGGAGAGAGTGACATAAAGGTTTCGCGTGCTAAAAAGCTTCTTCAGAGTTGATAAACTATTACCAGAAATTTGAGTCATGAAGAACTGAAGTACTGCAAGACCCCAGGTAATATAAGACAAAAGCAGTTAATCAGGGCATAAGAACTACTCGTACCTTGTCCTGACCACCAACATCCCACACAGTAAAACTGATGTTTTTGTATTCAACAGTCTCCACATTGAAGCCTATCGTTCAAATAGAAAATGGTTCAAATTACATGGCATGATCAAGAAATCTCTCCTAAGAACACCCATGATAAGCATTTCATTAAGATTCATAATTTCAGTCCATAATAGCAATCTGCGGAAATTTTTTGATTCTCCAACATATCATCCCCATTCTCAGAGAATACAATATGTCCCATATTATCACCTGTAAATGCAAATAATGTCTAATAATTTTTGTAGAGTAAGCCAATCTTTGGAGGTACACCTATCAAATAACAGTAATCAATGGATAGACATAACACATTTTTTTACCTATACAGATCAATATAAACTTACTTTCAAGTAGCATACCCTATGATGAGTTAAATTTCTAAACATGCAACATGGCGAATCAAAATAGGTAAAAAAAGAAAAAGTAAAAGAAAACTAAAATAGATTCCACAGAATGAAGCATACCAATGGTTCGGATAGTGGTAACAATTTCTCCCAACTAGAGTTTGTATAGAATTGTGGTTTTATCAGCAGCATTGAGACCAACCATAAGAATTCACATTTTTTTCTTTGCAAAGATGCGACTAAAGATTTTAGTGAAAGATAACCCCATCTCCGTTAATCTGAAAAATAACATAAATACTTAATATGAGGGATGAAATCTAATAAAGCAACTTATTTCCAAACAAAATAATTAGCATATGAATTATTCCCAGCCCAGAACCCTTTCCGCTGTCCTCGTCATTCCTGTATCAATACTTAAGGAATCTCCAGTGCTGAAGATACCCACCAACAGCCATCAATTTCTTCTTAATATTATTAATATGGGAAGAAGCAGACAAATTTTATCACTTTTTCTTTTTTATGACAATTTTCTTTTCGATGACAAAGGGAAACCCGCAGCCGCTACCTTTTGAGTGAGCACGAGGTAAAATTCTGCTCCTATGCAGTAGCTCTCAAGAGCTTTGGAACTTTAGATGTCCAACATGGAAGTCCCAAGACCAAAACACTAGCCCACCCGCACCCCCCTGAATAGTAAAATTTTTACCACTTTAAACAAGCCATTTATGGTCACAACTTCAGAGGATATCAAGTGCTAACAGATATAGTCACATTTAATAAGACATCTCTTATTCCTATATATATCCCTCAAATTACTATATTAGTAGCTGATTTTTTTTTGAAAAGTTAGTACAACAACAAAAAGATCAACAATGAAAGCTTACTCTGAGTTTTCAGCATTTGATATAATTGGTAATTTCATGGAAACACCAAAAAATTCGACAACTCCAATTCTTGCTCAACGAATCACCTAAGAGTTGTATATTTATCAATTTTATTAGAAAACTACTAAATGAAAAAAGATATCAAGAGGATATATATCTTCTCACCCTTAGTAGATAGTTCAACTTCATTAACATCTGCCAAGACAACCAGCTGTTGAAACTAATCAATTTTTATAACGCGTAACAATTGCCTTCATTGGGGAATTTCGTCAAACACATGACCACATCTATATCTGCAAAAATATCATATTGGCCAAAAAATTTAGTATTTAAGAAGTTGATAGTTGATACTACAAAATAATGAGAAAAAGATCATGCATGAGCAGAATAATCAATTAAGAGAACATTTTCATATCCATAAAATGAAGGATTCAATCTTTCACTTTGCCCTTCACTCTAATCTCTCTAGAGTCAGAACAACACTGGCAAACTTGGACTTAACTCCATTTTTTTGTCCCCAAAAATAAGTCTAACTTCATCTACAAGTTCAACTATTTCCTCTTTTTCACCTTTTAAGTTTTAACCCTAAAATATATAGAAATACCATAACTAATTGCACCAAAACTATTGAGAAAAATGAAAGTTTAGGATGCACTATGTGCATCAAGGGTCCAAAGTCATTAGAAAAAAGAATTGAGAAAATAGACCAAGCTTAGCAAGGAGGATAGAGAAATCTATAGAGAATTGTGAGATGATAGTACAAAAACTGTTAATCAGAAAACAATTTATATCCATCCATAAGAATAATGAGAAAATGGGCATGGGGAAGACCCCTTTTTTGAAACTCAACTGTATACATAAAAGCTGCAACCTTTCCTAATATGTTTCTTTTTTGAATATCAGTTTTAAGTTCTTCTACTTTTGCTCTGAATACTCTACTAACTAAATCGGGTCTATTTTGAACTTCTTCCATTGGTTGTAAATGTTCTTGTATTTCAAGCCAAGAAGGATTACAGGTCATTGTTAAAAATATGTCCGATTTTCCAAAATGTTGTACCAAACCAATGGCATCCATATATTTTTGACGCATATCTCTTGGACCTCCTATGAAACTACCAGGAAGAAATATTTGTCTCCCAATATTGGAAGCATCTCTTTCTCCTTTCCTCAATAAATCAATGATTCCTTGGAAGGCTTCAACTCTAAATAGATCTTGATTAAATAAAATAAAATCTAATCTTTGTGTCTCTAGTTTTATATATTGGTCAACTATGTATTGTTGAAATACCCTTCCAGAATGTAAAGTTTCATTTGGTTCTTCATCTCTTATTTGAATTTTATAACAATAATATTCACGATAGGAAACAATCTCTCTTTTTCTCAATCCTTTTGATAAAACTTTCGATTCCATGTCAAGGACTCCATTAATAGAAGTCATGTTCATTATACTTGGTAGTTGCTCATATTCACAGTAAATTTGTCTGTTGAAATAATTGTATGTCTTTTCAATTTTTTTAATACCACAATGCCATTTGATTATAAGGAAACAATAGTGGATATTGCAATGGATCATAACATCCATAATAGTAATTTACCAATTGACTTCTGTTACTGTGAGTGTAAATTCTAATATGTGGTGTGGAAATTTTATCATTTAATTGATCTTCAATCCAAATTGCCCCAACTTGGGATGCAGTTGGTAAGTTATGTGTCCTTTAGTCTAAATTGGAACTTGAGTTTAGAGCAATATAAAATTCAGATAATTTTAGAAGAACTGTTAGCGATCTTAAAAAAGTAGATTAAGGATTAAATTTTAGTATATCCATGAGCTTTGTAACAATTACCTCATTAAGATTATCTGATAATGTCATTCGGTTTGTTAGCTCATTTTCATTATCATAGAAATATAATTATTAATTTTTTCCTTTTCATCCTGAGGGTATCAAATCATCAATGAAGTTATACATTTGTCCTTGGACTTTAAATGTATAGATGCTATGATTTCTCCTTGCTAATTCTTTATCATAATGTACTCCAAGTGAAGTGAATGCAAACATATTATTGTAGGCTCTACTGTTAGTGCGAAAATGTTGGGATTCTTTGGAGTCACCTAAGAACAATTTTCGCAACTCCATAGCTATGTTATGAGAAGTTATCCTAATTGATCCATTATTACAACAAAAATCTGGTGATTCATATTGAAACCTTTTTGCTGCACAAAATTTGCAATTTGGAACTTTCTTTAAAAATAAGTAATCTTTTGGCAATAAATATCATTTTGTATATTTACTTGAAACTCATTTGTACCTGTGCATGGTAAAAAGCAATTATTTGTTACATAAAGGCAGAACAGTGCATGTTTTTCAGTACTATGGTAGAAAGAAGCATACCTCTATTTGAAGTACGTCTTGAACTTGATCTGAGCGCGGCATGAGATGCACTCGATATTGATCCTAGTATCAGGAATAAAAATATTTAGACACAATTATCCAATTATTGAAAATCAATATTGTAAAAATAGTTTAAGTAATATTTTTGAATTCACCTACTTCAAAGGTAGATAAGCAATTAACTATACTTTCTCCTCTAGTTGAAGTAACTGGTAGGTTTATAGCTTCAGAAGCCTCAACTACAAAATGAGGAAAATAACTTTAGTAAGAGTAGTTGAGCTGAAGAAGCGAACTATAGCTATAGATATTAGAAGAAACATATCAAGAAAGGAAGATAACTATATGGTTCGCTAACCTTCTTGAGGAGATACCGAAGAAAAGCTGATTGTAAGGGCGCCAGTACTATTTGATTGATGTTCTCCTGTAGTTAAAGTGAATGGTAGGTTTGTAACTTCGAAAGCTTCAACTACAAAATGAGGAAAAAAGCTCTAGTAATAGTAGGTGAGATGAAGCGTCTATCTATAGGTATAGATATTTAGAAGACACATTTCAAAGCTTCAACTACAAATGGTGACCAACATGATTTAATTTGATGGTTGAAAGAAAACTTCAAGTATTTTAGATGGTACATTGTAAGGAAATTTTGATTATATTTGAGGAGAACATAGAGTTGCAGCTAATAGTTCATTCCTAGTACAGAGAATCATTTAACAAGTTGTCCTTTTTTATTTGAATTAGTTTGTGACCACAAGTAATTCTTTTTTATTTTGCTAAATTTAAATATGAAGCAACATTTTACAACTACTGTAGTAAGAACAGAATGTTTCTGGTAGCAACATAAAATTATTTATATGACTCTAGAATTACCAAAGCTTTGTAAAAGAGCATGTTATGTCTTGGAAGAATAACACAACATGTAATGACTGCCGAAATAAATATTTGACATGTAATGAACTCAACAAGTTTTTTACACCTACTTCTAAGGAAATGTTGTTATAATGATATGATGTGTTTTCATTTGTTCATATTGGGCCCGTGCTAGCATTCCCACAAATAAAATGTTGTGCCTCCTAGGGCTCAAAAGTGTTTATTTGTAATTGACAATCCATTCAACTAGCAACAATATACACAAATAATTCATATATAATCGTATAAAAAATAGAAGAAAGCACAAGATGGAAACCAAACTCTTAGCAGATCAAACAAAAAAAAGGCAGAGGAGAAGCAACTCAGGTGAACTGTGAAGATTAGATAACTCCGACCCATTAGGAAAATTTCAGCTATTATTTCTCATAAGTGCACTATGCTTCTATTTTTTTTCCTGTTCTGATGACCTTTGGTAAGAAATACCTTATAAATTGGAAGCTTAAATCGGTAAACTTTATGAAAGATTAGATACTTGAAGACACTATGAATCTCTCCATTAAATTTTTTATCAACTTTTGCTACATAAAGTTCCTAATCTGTCCATTATTAAAATTTGACTATGACTTTTGGTACATATAGTTCATGTAAATAACTTTTAGTATTTTCACATTATACGTGTCCATTATGTTTGATCATATACGTGAAAATTACTAACACAATTTTGTTGCCTTTATTTTACAACAGATTACCTAAATATGGTTAGCTAACCTTCTTGAGGAGATAACAAAGAAGTGTTAATTGTAAGGGCGCCAATACTATTTGATTGATGCTCTCCTATAGTTAAAGTAATTGGTAGGTTTGTGGCTTCGGAAGCTTCAACTACAAAATGAGGAAAATAGCTCTAGTAAGAGTAGGTGAGCTGAAGCGTCTAACTATAGCTATAGATATTCAGAAGACACATTTCACAGAAGGAAGATAAGAATATGCTTAGCTAACCTTCATGAGGAGAAAATGAAGAACTGCTGATTCTAAGAGCGCCAGTAGTATTTGATTGATGAAGGAGTTTTTGTTTTTTTGACTCAGCCCTTTTTTCTCTTAGCTCCGATAAAAATAATTGCTTTCTCTCTGGTGACATCTGTGCATATCTGGTACGATGACACAAATTTCTGTCAGAAGTTCTCTCTTGGGAAGATACATTATCTCTATTTTCTTCCATTCTTGTTTCAAGTAGTTCATGATTTGTTAAACTAATTAACAATTTAATGCAATGTGGAAAAAAATACATAGCTAAATGGAAAAAAAGGGCATAGAATTGAGAAATATCAATGCAGCATTCACGAAAATAAAAATTAGAATGAGAATAAGACAAACAAGCATAATTATTTAACTAATTACATTAATTTTGCAAAGTCAAATGTTGAGATATCGATAATCTTAAAATCTATCTACAGCTAAAACATTGAAAGGGAATGAAGTTTGAACATAAAAGCAAATTATTTGAATATAAGAAGCAAATTATCCTTAAAATGCGCAACTATTATACAAACACCTCTTCTTCACCCTAAAATCCTAAGCAGAAATCTTTAAACAAATATTTTCTTCAAATTAAAATCTATAGGCACCCATGTCTTAACTAATATTATTAAAAATTGGCTCAAGGTCAGACATAAAGCCAACAAATTTGTGTCCGCTATGTCAAGTTTTCTAAAATTTTGCCCAAATCGTTTTCACTTTCAAATAAACTCTCTAATCTCTATTACCTGGACATCATATATAGGAACAGAAATTGGAGAAAAATGAGAAGGAAAACTTACTGTAGCTAATGAATGCAATAACAATGAAGAGAAATTTGAGGAGAGACGGAGATTAATGGAGATGAATATGGCAGATTGTTGATGAGAGAGAAATGTCAGAGAAAATGTTGAGTAAAAAATGGAAGAGCTAAAGTCGATAAAAAACAAACGTACAGATCCTAAAAATTAATAGAGAAATTACCCATATGACCTTGTTCATCCTCTAGAAATCCCCTCCATTTAATGGCAAAATTACATTATTGTCTTCCATTATGTTTATATTATTTAATGGTCTATATGGGTCATTTACTTCCATTATGTTTTATTAGTACCAATATCTGAAATTCTATTTGTTGGCATTTTTCAATTAGGCAACCTATTAACAGTAGCTTTTATTGAAGTTACCTTCCAAACTTAAAAAAGGCAGTGCTGAAACAATTGAGCAATCAATTTGTTTGATTTTTCAATTTTCATCCTTACTATAAGAGGGAAGACCAAAACACATAGTAAAACATTTTCCTCTGCATATTTATATTACTAAGCAAATGGTTAGAAATTATCAGTTGACAGCTAAAAGCATGAATAAGGTGCTATTCAAGGTAAAACAGATGCCAACAGCTTATAATGAAAATCAAGATATATGACAGTGTAGCTATGTGGAACTATATACCCCCTGTGTAATCCTATAGCTTCATCAATTGTGTGACAACTGTTTAAAGGAATCTCCTTTAAGTTTGTTAGGTATCTCGTATACTATATTTACCAATTATTATAGTCAACCATATAAGATATAGCACCCAAAAAATGTATTAATTGTTTAATATCTTCAAGCACGCCATATAGATGCTCTTAAGTCTTAATACATTTTTCTCTATGATTTTTAGCTTTAATGCCATACATATAGTAATCACTTTTTTGATTGTAGAAATAACGTAGGAGCTTCAGGTTACTTTTGAGAAGAAAGTAAAGAAACAAAATGATGACAATATGGTAAAAGCTTTCATATGAGAAATAAATTTCAGAAATTGTAAAGGAGAGGTGACGGAGAGTTATGAATCAACTAAGCTATGACGGAGACTACAACATGTTTACTTGCGTTGTTAAGTATGTTATTAAGATAAACGTATAAGATTTAATTATTCCCCTTGAAGACACTCCATAATGGATATTACTCATTCATCCGAAATTAGGAATGTGTTTTCATTGCTCTTGTAGAGAGTAAGTGACCTCAGACAGGGAAGTGGAAGTGCAGAAGAGCAAGATGATTTTATTTAGACCATACATTTGTTTAAATCAAATTTATTAATGAACGATAAGAAAGAAATAATTTCAAATGGAACTCATTAATCCATCTTTGCATTACTAGAAAAATATAAAAAATAAAAAAGAAACCTCCAAAATTACAAATTATAACATTTGAGTAGTTAACTTTCTATTATATTAAAGGTAATTGTCCATCGTCACAAGATGGACACATGAAAGAAGGATGAATAATTTTCTCATCATTTCCTATAAAGTTTTCCTATAAGCAAGATATGAACAGATTTGCAAACCTATCTAAAAATAGTAGCAATTTCATTTTACTGGATATATTGTAACAATCCTAAAAATGGATATACTAAGTGATGCTTAATGTGTCAAGAATGCCTATGATTAGACTAGTGTTCACACGGATTAATGCGCGTACAACCAGACCTCGGAACCCTTGCTAAAGCCAAGCCAACTAACTTGGGGAGTTAGTTGAGCTAGAAAAGGTTGAGTCCAACCATGTAAGGATCTCGAATACTAAGATTTACTCGAAGGAGTCTTTATCAATCTTAAAAAGAGGAAATCTTAGGTTTGAAGGGTCTAGGGGTAAAATAGTCTTTTACCTGGCTAAGGGTAGTATCATTATTACCTTAAATAAATAAATTAATTATTTATTTAATTAGGTGGACGGGCGAATTGGGGAGAGAGAGACGAAATGGAGCTCTTGAAGTTAAGTCTTGCTCCACCCAGGGTCGAACCTAGGTGGGAGCAATGATTTAATGTGATATTTTTCATTGGTGAATTAATTTAATAAATTAATAATTAATGGCTGATTTAAAAAGGAAAATCAGAATTTTGTTATTAATTTTTTTTATTTATTAATTAATATGTTTTTATAACTAAGTCTCCTAGTTGACTAAGCCTAAACTACTTCACCTCTTTTAACTCTCTCTCACGCTCATCTCTCTCACGTTCTCTCCACTCTTTCACGTTCTCTCTGCTAGAAATTTACAAGAACTGATCAGTAATTAATCTTTCTTAACACTTGAAGAACTTTCACGTTTTAAAACTTATTCAAACATAGCCTAAAAGTTAGGCAAAGTGAGGAGTCTTTCCGTCAAAAACTTTGTGTTAAAAACTTGGCTTGGGCATGAGTTTTGGAGAGGGTCTGGGCAGCAACTTCAGGGTTTGAACGTCAAAATAAGGTATGGTTGCTGGTAGCTAAGTGTGAAATATGATATTCTTTGTGATTTGGTGTTTGGAAATAGCATGCATGTTCAATGATGTCAACTGAAAATGATGTGGTGCAATATGTAAATGTTTGGTGTATTTGTTATCCATTTTGAAGTCTTAAAATGGTTAGTTTGATGACTGAAATTAACGTGCATAAAATGTGTAATTTGTGATGTTCATATGAGGTACATGTGACTGATTTTAACTGGAAAGTTGCAGCTAAAACAACAATGAATCTACACCTAAGAATGTGTTAAACGAATCCATGAAATACACCCCAAATAGGTGTTGAATGATCCATGACTTTTCCGAAGTTTTCAAGTGGAAATATTGGTTAAAATAAGGTTAGAAAATGACTAATTTTCAGAAAAAATAACAAGTTTCGTTTAGGCTAAAGTACAGAGGAGTAATCTGGAAATTTAATTGGTTTTAAAAGGGATGAGGCCACCAGGATTTGAACCTGTGACCTCACCCGTGTGGAACCTTAATTTCGCAAGAAAAAAGGAAAAAAAAGGGTTGGAGGGATTCGAAATGGAGTGTACAGGCGAGTATGGAGAATGCAAAAATTTAAATAAATAATATGGGAGGCGTGGGAATCTAACACACGACCTCTAGCAAACAAATGAAGGGAAAGAAAAAAGAAAGAAAGGAAGTGTGAGGCGTGGAAATCAAACCCACGACCTCAAGGCTGGAAAGGGGAAAGGGGCGAAATAAATAAGAAAATAAAGTGAGGCTGTAGTGAATCGATCCCACAACCTCATTGCCAAATGCATAGTAAGTCAATTTTTAAGTAAAAAATAAAATAAGGAGGCTGTGGGGGTTCGAACCCACAACCTCCCTGTCAATAGCGAAACAAAGAGTGAATAAAGAGAGGCTGTGGGGGTTTGATCCCACAACCTCTTAGTCTAGGCGAATTGGGCAACACAATTTTAAATGAAAAACAAAAAGGGGTTGTGGGGGTTCGATCCCACAACCCTTCGGCCATATAAGAGGAGAATCTAAGGAAAAAAAAACAAAGATAGAATGTTGATGTTAGGGCTCGATCTAGGGTCCCAATGTAAGGAAGACTAAAAATAAAGTCAAGGAAAAATGTAAGTACTGTCCAATGGATTCAAACTTGGGTTTCCTTGCCCAAATTTCCGTATTGATACATAAATAATACGTGAATTTAATGTTCAAGAATAACGTCACCTACTTAGATCAAAATCGAAATCTTGGCATACATACAAGATACATAAGTCTTGTACTACATAATCTTAGGAAGGTATGAATCACTTAACAAACTATGAATGAAGCCTCATGGCTTGTATGTATAGACCCATAAGTCTAGCATACGATTAAAAATAAGTGAACCTAAGATGTATGTAATGAAATGACGAAACCCTAGAAGGGTTAAGTACGAGTGTAAGATACACTAAATGTACAAGTGCATTGGCATATGATGAAATGAATAATGAAATGATGAAATGAACAATGAATGATGAAACCCTAGAAGGGTTAAGTAAGAGTGTGAAACACACTAAATGGCCAAGCGCATTGGCATATGATGAAATGAACATTCACGTAAAAAGGGGTGAGTAATTATGAAGAGCAAATGTGCTAATGTTAATGAATGTGGTGACAACATGATATGAGGCCAATGTAAAATATGGGAGCAATCTAAAATGAGACTAAGTAAATGTTACCAAAACGTACTCACCTATGAGAGTGTAAAGTTAATGAAGAGACCAATCTCTATGAAAACTCTGATGACAGTATTAAAGTTAATGCATACTTAATACTTATAATGAGATGAGAAATCATCCACTGAGCTATGATGTCGTCATACTAGAAGCCAGCTTCCATGACGTATGAGTTGAATGTAATGGAACTTTATACTGAGCACCGATAGACTAGCTATGAGCGGTGATGCCTTCTTTGGGGAAGCGCGGAGGTTCACGTAAATCTTATGAGATGAGACTGTCCGGCATTCCGGGTATGGGTCTCATTATATCTCTTAGTCTTCGAACCTATACTGCCAATATAGGGATCTAGGTGGGTTCAGTTCCCATGTACGCTAGCATGTTTTGGGTCACTTTGGCCGGTAATTCCACCTCTTTTCGGTGTGGGGGAGACACTGGATTTCATGATGCTCACATGATCTATGTTGATTAAATTTAAACTTCCCAAAGAATGAATGAGGCCAGCCTCAAATGATGCACATACTGAAATGAACGATACCAAAGGTGTAAGGATAGGATAATCAAAAGGTGATCTAGACTTAAGTAATGTCGCAAGGTTATTCTTGGTCATTGCACAGCAAACCCGATGAGAGTCTTAAACTACATCCTAGGCATGATTGGTGATTGCACTAGTATATGAGAGAATGAAAAATGAAGTACGTATGGATGAATGAAGAAGACTATGTGGTTGCTAAAGAAGGCTCCCCAGTTTAGGTCCCATATGTTGAGCCCTCACTTCGGGAAGTCCTAACGTGAAGTCCATGACCCCAAGTTCTCATGACATATGAAAGAATGATATGAACTACGTGAAATCATATGTGAAATATGTTATGTGTTGTTTGCAAAATGATAAGTTTGATGATACATGTTACACTTATGGAAAAACTTTCCAAATCCAAATTTAGCAGGTCCATTGACTTTCCTAATCCAAATTTGGCAAGTCCACTGACTTGACTTTCCATAAATCATGTTGTTAGGAAAGAGCTATTCCTTCTCATGCATGTCCTTGGTGTGTGCTTGCATATACCCATACTTAGTACAAGTGTGTACTAATCCCATACAACTCTATATTTTTAGGTGTAGGCACAAGTGTACGCTAGAGATTACAGGTTGACGTTGCAGCTACCAGGACGTGGAGCTTTCATCTGGACTTGGTTGGCCCTCATGCTTTCGAGGATTTCTACCTTTATTATCTAGCTTAGATGTAGGCTTTAGCTAGTGGAGTATGTTCCACTAGTGTTTCTTTCCACTTTAATTTCATACTTTGTATTGGTGTCGTTCTGGCAAAAATACGTTTAAGGCAATTATGAACTGTTTCTTTCATTTGACTATCTCTATATTAGATGGTTGATTTGTGAACGCCTATAATGGTAAGTTTAAAATGTTTAGCATGATGTAAGAAGATAAAAAGTTCAAATTTTCCGCTAAAATTAACCTAGATTAAGTAAAAATGACGTATGCAGGCTTGTCTGCGACCTCTGAGAGGTCAACAACGCCGGTCTCATCTGGGTTCTAGATTCCAGTCATGACAAAGTTTGTATCAGAGCACTAGGTTAAATTCTGAGGATAATAAGTTCACATCAACCACATTGAGTAGTTTCTCAAGTCATGGTAGTGAAGTGTACCACTATCCTAGATTAGAGACTACATGATGTGTAGGAAAATTTCCCTTCTTATGATCTTATCGTGCTTTTCCTAATGTCTGATTTCTTGGTGTTATGAGTGTGTCAAACATCAATTCTTATTGTCTTCAGAGAATGAATACTAGGAGGAATATGGGTCAGAGGAGAAGAGGTGCAGCTGCTGGGGGAAATCAAGTTCCACCCCAGGCTCCAGCTGAAGGAGTGGCTATGGCGATTAACCCTGCTGGGTTGACTAATGCAGAGGTATGGGCATCTATGGCCCAGATGGCATAGGACATCCCTATGCAGGCCTAGACCATGACTGCCCAGGTCAACCGGCAGAATGTTGAGAGGGGGAACCCACCAGTGCGTAGCATGGCTTACAGCTAAGAGACTTCACAAGGATGAACCCTCCTATTTTCACAGGGTCTAAGACTTCAGAAGACCCCCATGAGTTTGTGGATGAGTTTCATAAGATTTTGGTGTGTATGGGGGCCATAGATACAGAGAAAGCAGAGCTGGCTTCCTATCGGCTCAAGGATGTTGCAGAGACATGGTGCAAGTTGTGGCAGGATAGCAGAGCTTTAAGCGGAGTTCGAATAACTTGGGAGCTGTTTAAGACAGCCTTTCTTAAGAGATTCTTTCCCAGAGAGATGATGGAGGCCAAGGTTGAGGAGTTTATCAACCTTAAGCAGGGATCCATGACAGTCAGGGAGTATTCCCTGAAGTTTGTTAAATTGTCCATGTATGCTACTTTACTTGTATCTAACAGCAGGGATTAGAAGAGCAGGTTCCTCACACGAATCAACGGAGATCTTGAGGAGGAGTATCGGTCTGCGATGCTCCATGATAAAATGGAACTCTCCAGGTTGATGGTACATGTCCAACAGGTAGAGGACAGCCGCAAGAAGAGGGGCGTTCGTAATGCTAGGAGGCCGAAGCCTCAGGATCAGGCAGGTCCTAGCCATGGAGGCCATAGAAACAATTTTGGCATCCGTGAGTAGCCCAGGTTCAAGAAGGGGCAGTTAAGTTAAGGGAATCTAATTCCCAGAGGAGTACAACACTTAGAGGAGGTAGACCTGATCCCAAGAGGCGCAACGGAGGTGAGATGAATCGTCCTAAAAAGAATTGTGCTAAGTGTGGCCATGCTCACAGTGGAGAGTGCAGACAGGTCCCTAATGCCTATTTCGTTTGCGGTAAGAGTGGGCATATGGTTAGAGACGCCCACAAAAAAAAGGTCAGGCTGGAGGTAATGCTCAGCCTAGGCCTAATTCACAGGGTGCAGCAGTAGCCGAGCCTCCTAAGAGGAACAAGTTCTATGCCCTAAAGGCAAAGGCGGAGCAGGAGAAGTCCGCTGATGTGGTCATAGGTATGCTGCAAGTATTCTGAACTGCTATTTATGCTTTACTTGATCCAGGGTCTACGCTTTCCTTTGTAACTCCTTTGCTTGCTCTCACTTTTGAAATATTGCCTGAAGTTCTGCATGATCCTATAGTGGTTAGTACACCTTTAGGAGAAAATGTAAGAATTGATAGAGTATACAAGGATTGCCCAATAGTTGTAAGTGGTAAGACTATGTGTGAAGACTTGGTCGAGTTATACATGCATGATTTTGATGTTATCCTTGGCATGGACTGGATTCACAGTTGCTATGCTTGTTGGATCGTCGTAGTAGAGTGGTGAGATTTTGTTTCCCTAATGAAGAGGAACTATTTTGGGAGGGGTAGAGCTCGATTCATCCTAATCCCTTGATTTCGAACCTTAAGGCCAATAAAATGATGTCTAAGGGGTTATTATGCCATATTGTAAGTGTTAATGATTTAGATCATGACAGTCCTTCCATAGACTCAGTGCTTGTTGTGAATGAGTTCCTAGATGTTTTCCTGATGATTTGCATGGAGTCCCTCCTCCTCGAGAGATTGACTTTGGCATCAACTTAGAACCCGATACTAAACTAGTTTTGATTCCTCCCTAAAGAATGGCTCCAGCTAAACTCAACGAGTTGAAGCTGCAGTTAAAAGATCTCACTGATAAGGGTTTCATTCAGCCGAGCATATCTCCTTAGGGCACTCCAGTGTTGTTTGTGAAAAAGAAGGATGAAACCCTTAGAATGTGTATCGATTATCGACAGCTCAACAAAGTCACTATAAAGAATAAGTATCCACTTCCCAGAATAGATGATTTGTTCGATCATCTCCAAGGGTCTAGCTTCTCTCTAAGATTGACCTTCGTTCAGGGTATTATCAGCTTAGGGTTAGGGATGGAGATATCCCAAAGACACACTTTCGTACCCGTTATGGTCATTATGAGTTCTTGGTTATGTCATTTGGTCTCACGAATACACCTGCTGCATTTATGGATCTCATGAACAGGGTCTTCCGTGAATACCTTGACTCTTTCATCATAGTATTCATTGATGACATTCTCATCTACTCTAGGACCAAGGAAGATCATGAACATCATTTGAGACAACCTTGCAGGTACTTAGACAACATTAGTTGTACGCCAAATTCAGCAAATGTGAATTTTGGCTTAGATCAGTGACCTTCCTTGGTCATGTTGTGTCTGATCAAGGTGTAGAGGTGGATCCCAGGATGACTGAGGCTGTTAAGAACTGTCCAAAACCTCTTACTCCCACAGATATCTGTAGCTTCTTGGCATTGGCTGGTTACTACCACAGGTTCATGGAGGGTTTTTCTTCCATTGTTGCCCCACTGACAACTCTGACTGAGAAGAAGGCCAAGTTTGAATGGACGGAGGCTTGTGAGAAGAGTTTCCAGGAGCTCAAGGACAGGCTCACTTCAGTCCCGGTGCTTACTTTGCCTTAGTGTGGTGAGAATTACACTATTTATTGTGATGCATCTAGGGTTGGTTTGGGTTGTATTCTTATGCAGGGTGGTAAGGTGAGAGCCTATGCATCCAGACAGCTCAAGGTTCATAAGAAGCATTATCCAGTCATGACCTGGAGTTAGAAGTGTGGTGTTTGCACTAAAGCTATGGAGACACTACTTGTATGGAGTGCATGTGGATGTGTTCACAGACCACAAGAGTCTCCAGTACGCACATAGGGAGTTGAATCTATGTCAGCGGAGATGGTTGGAGCTGTTGAAGTATTATGACATGAATGTTCACTACCATACAGGTAAGGCTAATATTGTAGCCGATGCTTTGAGCAGGATGAGCATGGCAAGCACAACCCACATTGAGGCTGAAAAGAAGGAGTTAGCAAAAGATATACACAGACTGGCTAGACTAGGTGTGCGATTGGTTGACTCTACTAGTGGGGGTGTTTCAGTTCATCCTAGTTCCGAATCATTCTTGGTAGTTGAATTCAAGCAGGGTCAACATCTCGATCCTGTGTTTATGGAGTTGAGGGACTCAATGTTGATAAAGATGAATGAGTCTTTCATTTTTGGAGGTGATGGCATACTTAGGTATCAAGATAGGTTGTGTGTTGATTTGCCGACTAGGATTGTTGCAGAGGCCCATGGTTCCACATATTCCATACATCCAGGTGCTACCAAGATGTATCATTGTCTTAAGAAGATTTATTGGTGGGATGGCATGAAGAAGGACATTGCAGAATATGTGGCCAAGTGTCAGAATCGTCAGCAGGTTAAGGCAGAACATCTTAAGCTTGGCGGTCTTACTCAGATAATTGAGGTTTCGACTTGGAAGTGGGAGTCCATTAATATGGACTTCGCGGTTGATCTTCCGACGACTAAGAGACAACATGACTCCATATGGGTTATTGTGGACATATTGACTAAATCTGCCCATTTATTTCCTGTGAAGTCTACTTACAGAACCGAGGACTATGCGAGACTCTACATATATGAGATTATGAGATGGAATGGGATTCCTCTGTCTATAATTTCATATAGAGGAGCTCAGTTTACTTCACATTTCTGGAGATCTTTCCAGAAAAACTTGGGCATGCAGGTAAAGCTTAGTACTGCCTTTCATCCTCATACTGATGGGCAGGCAGGACGCACCATTCAGACATTGGAGTACATGTTGAGAGCTTGTGTGATTGACTTCAGAGTTAGCTGGGATGACTATTTGTCGTTGATAGAGTTCTCGTATAATAATAACTATCACTCCAGCATTGGGATGGAACCGTTTGAGGCACTATATGGTAGGAGGTGTAGATCTCCAGTTGGGTGGTTCGAGGTTGGAGAGTCATCCATTTTGGTTCCAGAAATCATTCATGACGCCTTAGAGAAGGTCAGAGTGATTAGGGACAGGTTGACTACTGCTTATAGTCGACAGAAGTCATATGCAGATAATACAAAACGACCCTTAGAGTTTGATGTTGGTGACCAGGTCTATCTGAAGATATCGCCTATGAAGGGGGTGATGAGGTTTGGCAGTAAGGGGAAGTTGAGTCCGAGGTATGTTGGGCCTTACGATATCCTACAGCGTGTTGGTGAGGTTGTCTATGAGTTGGCATTGCCTGCGGAGCTAGCTTCTGTCCATCCAGTCTTTCATAAATCCATGTTAAAGAAGTACCTAGTTGACCCAGCATCGATTGTACCTTTGAAAGGTTTGGGAGTCGATGAAGACTTGTCCTATGAGGAGGTAACTGTTGAGATCTTAGACAGACAGGTCAAGCGGCTGAGGAACAAGGAGATTGCCATAGTGAAGGTATTGTGGAGAAATCATCTAGTTGAGGGTAAAAAATGCTACGTGGGAGGCTGAGGCCGACATGATATCCCATTACCCTCATCTTTTCAGGTCTTGAGGTTAGACTTCCTACTCTTAAGTCTAAGTTTTCTTATCTCTCCATAATTTGTTGCTATTGCTTGATTTTGCATAGTAATTATGTTATGATCTGACTAGCATGCGCTAAATAGTGGTAGTGTCATTCAGGGACGAATGTTCCTAAGGGGGGGGGGATAATGGAACAACCCTAAAAATTGATATACTAAGTGATGCTTAATGTGTCAAGAATGCCTATGATTAGACTAGGGTTCACACGGATTGATGCGCGTACAACCAGACCTCGGAACCCTTGCTAAAGCCAAGCCAACTAACTTGGGGAGTTAGTTGAGCTAGGAAAGGTTGGGTACAACCATGTAGGGCTCTCGAATACGAAGATTTACTCGAAGGAGTCTTTACCGGACATAAAAAAAAAGGAAATCTTAGTATTAAAGAGGTATCTTAACTCTTCTTTAATATGGGAGCGTAGACATTCCGGTGCAACTTGATTATCCGGTAGATCTAGCGCCGCAACTCCGGACCGAAAGCACGACACGAATGGCAAGCGCGTAAGCGCAGGTTTTCTGTCTTTTTCCTGGCTAAGGGTAGTATCATAATTACCCTAAATATATAATTAATATTTATTTATAAGGTGGAGGGGAAAATTGGGGAGACAGAGACGAAATGGAGCTCTTGAAGTTAAGTCTTGCTCCACCCGGGATCGAACCTAGGTGGGAGCAACGATTTAATGTGATATTTTTTATTGGTGAATTAACTAAATAAATTAATAATTAATGTCTGATTTAAAAAGGAAAATCAGATTTTTATTATTAATTATTATTTATTTATTTATTAATATGTTTTTATGACTAAGTCTCCTAGTTGACTAACTCTAAACTACTTTACCTCTTTTCACTCTCTCACGCTCATCTCTCTCAGGTTTTCTCCACTCTTTCACGTTCTCTCTGCTAGAAAAATACAAGAACTGATCAGCAACTAAGCTTTCTTAACACTTGAACAACTTTCACGTTAAAAATCTTATTCAAACATAGCGAAAAAGTTAGGCAAAGAGAGGAGTCTTTCCGTAAAAAATTTGTGTTAAAAACATGGCTTGGGCGTGAGTTTTGGAGAGGGTCTGGGAAGCAACTTCAAGGTTTAAAAATCAAAATAAGGTATGGGTTTTCTCTCTTGGAATCCTTTCTCCAATAGATATTTCTTTCTACAAAATTCAAACGTATGAAACTAGGGTTGTCCCCTTGAATGTTAAACTCCTTGTCCCTAGTCTCCTTCCGATTTCAATCTAAATTAGGTTAGAAATCATGTTGTTGGTATGGTTGCTGGTAGTTAAGTGTGAAATATGATATTCTTTGTGATTTTGTGCTTGTAAATAGCATGCATGTTCAATGACGTCAACCGAAAATGATGTGGTGCAATGTGTAAATGTTTTGTGTTGTTGTTATCCGTTTTGAAGTCTTAAAATGGTTAGTTTGATGGCTGAAACTAACGTGCATAAAATGTGCAATTTGTGATGTTCATATGAGGTACATGTGACTGATTTTAACTGGAAAGTTGCAGCCAAAACTACTATGAATCTACACCTAAGAATGTGCTAAACGAATCCATAAAATACACCCCAAAAAGGTGTTGAACCTGTGACCTTACCCGTGTGGAACCTTAATTTCACAAGAAAAAAGGAAAGAAAAAGGGTTGGGGGATTCGAAATAGAGTGTACAGGCGAGTAAGGAGAATGCAAAAATTTAAATAAATAATATGGGAGGCATGGGAATTGAACCAATGGCCTCCAGGCAAAAAAAAGGGAAAAAAATAAAAGAAAGGAAGTGTGAGGCGTGTGAATCGAACCCACGACCACAAGGCTGGAAAAGGGAAAAGGGCGAAATAAATAAGAAGATAAAGTGAGGTTGTGGGGGTTCGATGCCACAACCTCACTGCCAAACGCATAGTAAGTCAATTTTTAAGAAAAAATAAAATAAGGAGGCTGTGCAGGTTCGAACCCACAACCTCCTTGTCACTAGCGAAACAAAGAGTGAATAAAGAGAGGCTGTGGGGGTTTGATCCCACAACCTATTAGTCTAGGCGAATTGGGTGACACAATTTTAAATGAAAAATAAAAAGGGGTTGTGGGGTTCGATGCCAGAACTCTTCGGCCAAATAGGAGGAGAATCAAAGGAAAACAAAACAAAGATAGAATGTTGATGTTGGGGCTCGATCTAGGGTCCCAATGTCATGAAGACTAAAAACAAAGTAAAGGAAAAATGTAAGTATTTTCTAAGGGATTAGAACTTGGGTTTCCTTGCCCAAATTTCCGTATTGATACATAAATCATACGTGAATTAAATGTTCACGAATAATGTCACCTACTTAGATCGAAATCAAAATCTTGGCATACATTCAAGATACATAAGTCTTGTACTACATAATCTTAGAGAGTTATGAGTCACTTAACAAACTATGAATGAAGCGTCATGGCTTGTATGTATAGACCCATAAGTCTAGCATACTTTTAAAAATAAGTAAACCTAAGATTTATGTAATGAAATGATGAAACCCTAGAAGGGTTAAGTGCGAGTGTAAGATACACTAAATGGCCTAGTGTATTGGCATATGACGAAATGAACAATGAAATGATGAAATGAACAATGAAATGATGAAACCCTAGAAGGATTAAGTAAGAGTGTGAAACACACTAAATGGCCAAGTGCATTGGCATATGATGAAATGAACATTCACGTAAAAAGAGGTGAGTAATTATGAAGAGAAAATGTGCTAATGTTAATGAATATGGTGACAACATGATATGAGGCTAATGTAAAAGATGGGAGCAATTTCAAATGATCCTAAGTAAATGTTCCCAGAACGTACTCACCTATGAGAGTGTAAAGTTAATGAAGAGACCAATCTCTATGAACACTCTGATGACAGTATTAAAGTTAATGCATACTTAACACTAATGACGAGATGAGAAATCATCTATTGAGCTATAATGTCCTCATACTAGCAGCCAACTTCCATGACGTATGAGTTGAATGTAATGGAACTTTATACTAAGCACCGATAGACTAGCTATGAGCGGTGATGCCTTCTTTCGAGAAGGACAGAGGTTCACGTAACTCTTATGAGATGGGACTATCTGACATGCCGGGTATGGGTCTCCTTATATCTCCTAGTCTTCGAACCTATACTTCCAATATAGGGATCTAGCGGGGTTCAATTCCCATGTAGGCTAGCATGTTTTGGGTCACTTTGGCTGGTGATTCCACCTCTTTTCGGTGTGGAGGAGATACTGGATTTCATGATGCTCACATGATCTATGTCGGTTAAAGTTAATGTTCCCAAAGAATGAACGAGGCCAGCCTCAAATGATGCACATAATGAAATGAACGATACCAAAGGTGTAAGGATAATATAATCAAAAGGTAAGCTAGACTTAAGTAATGACACAGGTTATTCTTGGTCATTGCACAGCAAACCCGATGAGAGTGTTAAACTACATCCTAGGTATGACTGGTGATTGCACTAGTATATGAAAGAATGAAAAATGAAGTACGTATGAATGAATGAAGCAGACTATGCGTTTGCTAAGGAAGGCTCCCTAGTTGATGTCCCATATGTTGAGCCCTCATTTTGGGAAGTCCTAACGTCAAGTCAATGATCCCAAGGTCTCATGGCATGTGAAAGAATGATATGAACTACCTGGTATGATATGTGAAATATGTTATGTGTTGTTTGCAAAATGATAAGTTTGATGATGCATGTTACACTCATGGCATAACTTTCCAAATCCAAATTTGGCAGGTCCATTGACTTTCCTAATCCAAATTTGGCAAGTCCATTGACTTGACTTTCCATAAATTATGTTGTTAGGAAAGCTATTCCTTCTCATGCATGTCCTTGGTGTGTGCTTGCATATACCCATACTTAGTACCAGTGTGTACTAATCCCACACAACTCTATATTTTTAGGTGCATCCACAGGTGGACGCTAGAGATTACAGGTTGACGTTGCAGCTGTCCGGACGTGGAACTTTCATCCGGAATTGGTAGGCCCTCATGCTTTCAAGGATGTCTACCGTTATTATCTAGCTTAGATGTAGGATTTATCTAGTGGAGCATGTTCCACTAGTGTTTGTTTCCACAATCATTTCATACTTTGTATTGGTGCTGTTTTGGCAAAAATACGTTTAAGGCAATTATGAACTGTCTATTTCATTTGATTATCTTTATATTAGATTGTTAATTTGTGAACGCCTATAATGTTAAGTTTAAAATGTTTAGCATGAAGTAAGAAGACAAAAAGTTCAAATTTTCTGCCTAAATTAACCTAGATGAAGTAAGAATGACGTATGTAGGCTTGTCTGTGACCTCTGAGAGGTCAACGACGCCGTTCTCGTCTGGGGTCTAGATTCCAATCGTGACATATATCTTCATCTAAATTTCATTCTCCCTGAAAACTGATTGTAAATGTTGAAATTGTCACCAATTATGTATCACAATCCCAACCGATTTTCTATGTACTTCTTATGGGAAGCAAACTTGTAATTTATGTGTTTTTGTCCAACTCTACCCATCCTAAAACCTTATTGTATTTTTTCCAATGTAACAACTAAATTACTTAAAAGTTGTCAATTAACATTATAGCATCTACAGTTCCAATACCCTATTTATGTTACTACTGGTAGTTCGTTCATTACTAAGGAAAACAAGTAAAGGCATAAGCCTCGCATAAACTCCCGGTTATAGAATACTCTTTTGTATACATATCATTTATCAACACAATGGCAGAGGCAGTTCTTCTATCAAACTAAACCATAACAAAATGAAATCGCATGTTCAAACATCTATTATGCCATTGCACCAAAGCTGCGACATATAAGTTTGTAATATTGAAGATTACAAGCAGAAAAGTTAGAAAAACAGATTTTGGCGATTACAAGCACTGTAAAACAAGAAGCCATAGGATGGACCGTTACATTATTTGGACAATCCAAAGTTTTAGTCAACATCGCTATTCATTTGCACTATAAATAATTATGCAATTTATAGCATATATATAAATATCACAGAAAATTTCTTCTTTACTGGTTTTTCATTTAATTAACACCATATATCTTTCATATGGCTTCCTTTATTTCAACGTCCACATCTCCTTCAGTCACACTAATTTGCACTTCTACTAATTCCCAATGTCACATTAAGCAAATAAAAAATGTAATGTGTTTTCTTTCTCTCTTTAAATCTTATGATTTAAAATATGTGGTGTCATATCTATGACTATAATTTCACACGTATTAAGTACTGAATACAAAAATGTGTGTGTATATATATATATATATTGCATATGTCTTATTGCTTTAGATTGAGTTAAGTTATTCAAGAGTTGAGCAGAGCCAAGGTAAGTGTTTCCTTCTTACTCTTTTCAAGTATAAGTTGTTTTAGCATTCTAACTCGCATACCCGTACATTCATTGTACTGATGCCAGTTGGCTTGCATCGTCTTATGATGCAGACGCATGTAACTAGGATCGGCATTCGGCGTACCGCTGATCCAGTGGGCAACTCAGAATCAGTTGGTGAGCCTCCTTAAATTTCAGAGGACATCTTTTATCGTTTGATTTTCATTTTTAGTTGTTAGGATGATTGGGGTCCTGTCCCAAAATACCTCTTTGTTGTCGAGGCTTCATAGAGATATAGTATAGTTCTTTAGTCTTATTCATTCCATTTGTAAAACGTATAAGGCATGAGTTGCCATTTTGGCTAAGTATTACTTTTAAGTATTACTTGTGTTTATGTCTTCTTATCTTTAAGATCTAATTTTCCTATTTATTACCTCAAAAAGGAAACAAGTGGAAGTTCTCTTCTTTTTTCTTTTCTTTTAAGATATTTTTTGTTTAATAAAAAGTATTTTTCTCTTTTCTTATCACACTTGCATTCTGCTATTCATTGTTTTGACATGTCAATAATATTTTAACTTCTTGTGTGAGGTTTACTGATTTCAGGATTTTCAAGGAAAAACTTCCGCCAAGAATGTGTGGGCACTAGCATAGTTGAAGTCTTGATCCAGAAGTTGGTGTCGTAAAGATATGATATTTGAGTCTAACTCAACTTCAAAAATAGCTAATTATGAGGGAAATATCTCTCAAGTCCACATAAGAAAACCACCAGTCCATTTCCCAACTAATGTGGGACTTTTGCCAGCTCTAATACCCTCTTTCGCACTCAGGCTCAACTAGAGCGGAGTGGAAGCCCAAACATAAACGAACCTAGCTCTAATGGCACCTAGATTAACTCAACCCAAAAAGTTAGCTCATGAGGAGAAGATTGCCCAAATTCAAATATGCATATCACTAATCCATTCCCCAATCTATATGGTGGTCCGCTTATATGGACTTGAAAAATCCTTCCTTTCAAAGCTATCTTATCAGAGAGGATTGCCAAAATGCATATAATCAAACCCACAGTCTATTCCTCAATTATTGTTGGACATTTACCCTCTCTAAAACTGTAACTTTAAGTTTCTACACATTTATTTTGTCGTTTTCTCACAAGTAGCAACAAGAGCAATCCTAGCAGTATGGTGGGTCGACACTTTCATTTTTTCCACAAAATTATAAATTGGTTGAAAAATTAGTGAGGCATTATAAGATGTAACTTTACGAGATACCTTTTGATGAAACTAGGGTAATTAATTATTAGGATTGAAGTAAGGAAGTTTTAGGTTCTTGGAGTTTAAGATCAATGTAAAAAGTACATTTTATTATGAAAAAATATTTCCTTAACTAGATGATTGGTTGGACGAAAATTTTCGCAAATGCCAATAAATATTATATATTCCTATCTTACTTGTCTTTCACTTTTTAAAAATTCATTCAATACATCATAACAATATAAGGTAACAAATAAATTTATGTATTCATATAGTAATTTTGAATGGAACAACTAAAGTGAAAGTTCTCTAAATTATAAAGTACCAATCTCCAATTTATCTATTTGAACTGCTTCATAATTATTTGGTACGCCTGCGCCAAATTGAACTGGATTAGTTTTCTGTATGCCTAGCATAAAAGAGATTTACTAAAACATGTACGTTGTGATTACCTTCTATTGGTTAATCATGTTCATGAAATTGGTTCTTCATTTCATCAAATTTAGCCTTCTTAAGAACAAATAACTTTAATTTATCAAGCTTTTAAGTTATCCGATATCGAGTTCGTAGATTTTAGTTCCTTCACCAACTTCATTGACCAACAACTCTATTTTTTCATGGCTTCAGTTTTTGATGGCCATAAAAAAACATTTGTGCTTTCTTGAACAACCTCGTTACTTTTTTTATAAAGGAGGGATTTTATTTCGCTTACACTTAGGTATGTTCTATTAGTAAACTTCGTGTGAGCCATATTTTCATATACTCAAGAAAAAATTGAGTACACTTTCTTTGTAGGAGAATTATGATTGAGCAAGTTAAATAAGGACTATGAGTTTATATATAGATGCCCAATAACAATGTTAATACCATAATTTTATTCACGATAAGGAATGTAAATACCACATGAAGTGAATTATTTATTTGTGCGATTTTTTAATTTAGAGTCTAAGGACCAGATTTGGTTCTAAATGAATTATTTATGTATTTTCCTAAAATACTTAAAGTCTATTTATGATTTTTGAAATTATAATTCAAAAAATAGATTTGGATTCAAGTGAATTATTTAGCTATTTAACTATCTATTTGCTTATTTATACTATTATTAAAGAATAAATATAATTGTTGGTTGACCGAAATTTCATTTAAATATTGAAAACTTTTATACCCATGAGCTATATTCCTATTTCTTATTGAACATAATATAATATCCTTTAAATATTGAATGAATTTTATACCTTAATGAGCCCTAATCCTATAACATATTAATAAGCATACTTCTTTAATACAAAATATACTTAATATAAATAACAAATATCATTTATTACTGTTAGAAACATTAGTATACAGTAGGAATACTAGAATTATATTCCTACTAGGTACTTATTATAAGAGTTGAATATGATTATGAAAGTGTAAGCATTATTGATACAATGTGTGGGATTTATGCATACACAAATATAGAAGAGAAAGGACTTTTTTTAATATAAGAAACCTAAAAACAAGAGGAACTAACTACGTATATAACTCAGACATACTAACATTCCAGGATCGTACACTCAATAGACTAAACTAATAGGAGTTTGCATCCTTATCCTTATCATGACCCCTTAGAATTAGCTCAATTTTGCTTGAGACCAATGTTGCTAACAAAGTTGACAAAGGACCTTCTGAAAGTGTCTTAGTAACGCAATCTGCCAGAGTTCCAATTGTAATATGATGAGCTTAAAATTTTCTAATTTTCACTTGGTCAGAGACAATATGAAATTCAATTGCGACATGTTTCATTCGAATGTCGAAGAGTGACTGGATTGAGATACAGATTAGTAACACCAATATAATGTTATCGAAATAAATTGTAGGAAGACAAGACAACTTGACCTGAAGTTCTTGCAATAGACTTGTTTTCGCTATTTGATTATACGGAAGATCTGACAAGAGTGCGTTGCATGTTAGAGCTTTAATGAATTGAATTCTTTCCAATAAAAGTGACATAGGCTGAAGTGAAGTTTCTAGTGTCGGTAATACCGCCCAAATCTGCATCGAGTATGCGAGTAACTGAGAAAAGTTTCTATGTTTGAAGTGAAGGTCATATGTTATTGTTCCTTTAAAAAATGAAGAGTCTTCTTTGTAGCTTGCAAATGTTTAGTTGATGGAGACTGTTGGAACTGATTTAAGATTATTTACTACAAAGCGTATATTGGGTCCTGTGAAGGTGATGCATCGCAATGAGCCAATGACCAGCCTATAAAATGTCACTTGTTGATAGAAATGTGGCTCACACTGTTGTCATCAAGCATATTGAACTTACTAAGTATCTCCGCAATGAAGCTATTGTGTAAGAGTCGACCATGAGCATGCTATATAACTCCAACATCTAGAAAAAGATGTGAAGGACCAAGGTCCTTAATCGAAAATCAATCACCCAACAACTTATTATTGTTGCACGGATATGTGAGTTGTCCGAGGTTATAACAACTTATTAATTATTACCTAGACCTGATGAACTGATTGACAAACTTGGAATGAACTATTTACAATGACAACTTAAAAAAAATTCAAAATTACCTTTATTTTTCTTTTGTGAAATCAAATCGCCCTACGTTTCTATCCAAATATAATTAAATGATTTTGATGCCTAAAATTTAAAATTTACATTGTAATATTTTATTGACACAGAGTTCTATACATTAATGGACCCATTTTTTTTAAAAAAAAAACTAGTTACATAAGTGAGTTAAGTAACAAAGTAATGATAATCAACAAGTAATTAATTATACTTTTTATTATAAGAAACTCAATAAAAGTTTGAAACTCCAATTATCACCTTGCTTCCATGTCCAAAACAAAGCTGAAATAATTTGTTTGGTTGTTAAGCTAAAACAAACTTTTCGTTTTTGCCTAAATATGAGGAGATAATTAATTTAGACAAGTTATTAAATAGTTTATCTTTCTAATAAATCTGTTGAAGGCTAAGAACAAACACTTTTTTGAGTTCTCTTCAAATATGAGGAGAGATTTTAGGAAGTTATCAAATATTACTTTTCTAATAAATCTTTTGATTGTTAAGCTCTAACAATTATCAAACAAATTACCTTTCTAGATCATCAAGCGTTTATTATTTCTAGTACAAACTCTTATTTTTATTGGTATATTTATCATGTATGAATTGAGCTTCATATATTTACTCTCACAACTTTCTTTACAATCTTTCTTTAGTATCCCTTTCAAATTTAGGGTTTATCACATATGCATTCTGTTATTCTACACGACTTAGGAATTTACTGATTTAATCTGCACGGCCTAGTAATTTATTGACTTTCACTTTTCGCCTAAGTGTGAAAATTTTTGACTAATGTGTTCCAACAAAGTAGTAAGGACAATAAGTAAAAATACAATATTTTTACGTGAAAACACCCGACTCAAAAGATGTAAAAATCACGACCTGTATCCTTACAGGATTTAACTCCAACTTCCCTAGATTAACTACTAGTGATACACTCAAATTACACTTCCCCAAAGAAGTATAATCGGTCGTGATCAAGTAGAGAACCTAACTAGTAGGTTGGGGTCGATCCCACGAGAAAAATGGTTTAGAGTTAACTTCAATATACAATTACGTCTATTTAGCCAAGGTTTTCATAAAAGAAGTAATTAAAGGGGGGGGGGGTTTTGTGAAACAAATTTCTTTAACACTTCTAAGTAAACAAGTAAACAGATGTAAAAAGTGAGTTTTTATCAAGTTGTGAGACTAACTAGGGTATATGTGTTCCCCATAGGTTCATAACGCCGTATTCCTAGCAATATCAATTCTTCCTTAGTGTTTTCAATGTAAAGTGATAACTTATGTATTTATAAATCCTTGGTCCGGCATCTAGAGAGTTTCACCTCGTACCTTGAGCCTTCTATGCGTGTTTCAGCTACTAATCCTTACCTTTACTTCATATTAGACATCATAATCGATTTATGACTTAGTTATTACTTTGCACCAATCGACACTAGCCTATTAGATAGTATCACTCGAAATCTATGTTGATAATTCTTTTCCTATTACTACATCCTTGGCCTGTCAAGTAGAAACAAGGCTAGTTCTATCGCGTGCACTCGTTAAAAAGACTTCTAAACAAAAGAATTGTCAATACATGAAAGAACCTATTTGAGAATTGCATATTTGCCAAGTCTACTTTGTTAATTATCCATGGTTCCCACAACCCTAGTTGTTGATTTAGTTAACCATGCAAGCAAGATCAAAATTCATAATTTTAAAAAAAGAAATCATGAACTTACTTCAACAATAAGAATAAACCCAGAAAATCAACTTGAAATTGCAAGATAAATCTTCAAATCAAATCCGAATATTGAATTATTGCCAAAGTTTGCAAAAACCAATCTCCAAACAAAACTAGAACAATACTAACGATATATAACCCCAAAAATGAGGTTTTAATCCCTATTTATAGAAAACACTGTCCTTAAATTAAAAGGAATTGAAATAAGGAATGTTTATCCAAAAATGCAACATTGATTGACGACCACTAGTAACAGACCGTCTATGGAACGACGGTCCGTCGACTTCCTTCGTCAGTCAAGATTTAGAATATTTTTCTCTCCTTCATATGGAACCTTCTCTGACTCAAACAATGGACAAACAACACGGTCTGTCGATGTACCTATGATCCGTCCATGCCCTCCGTCGCTTCATCCTTAGAATTTTTTGAACTTCCGGTACTGGAACTATTTCTAATCAAAACAACGGTCTACCTGTACGGTCCTTCGTTCCCTTTTGTAGTTCCACACTTAGTCAGATTTCCCCAAGTTTCTCATTCAGCATGAAATGCACATCGACGGTTACCACCTACGGACCGTCGATGTCCTTCGTAGGTCGTCTTTCTGCACTCTTTTCCAGCTGCCTTCAGTGTTTTTTTATTTGGACATCTTTTCTACAAAACAAACATAAAATCATGTTAAAACGACTAAAAAGGGCTCTAGACACACACAACTCTTATGCTAAATAATTTGAAAGCACTGTGAAACCACGGTACATCAACACCCTCAACTTAAATTTGTTGTTTGTCCTCAAGCGACGCACTATGACTCAAAACAACACTTGTACAAAATTATACTCTTTTAAGCTTTTGCAATCACATGTCTATCAATCCCGACTCTTTCTTTGTTTTAGTGCATGTTTACTCTCTCATGTTTGACAAGCTAACTCATGTGGATCACATCATGACACAAACTCACCATGCACTGACACTTCTACAGTTTTGCCTCTCACCAAGGTACCAACTTTCCAACACCGCAACTAGTGCCCTTACTTCAAAAGAAATCCTCATTTTTGGCACAGTAAGTTTAAGTTTGGGTACAAGGATATTTTTTCAACACTCACGCTTGAAAACAATCCCAAATATAGCTAGTACTCTTCGCCATAGGCTTTCCCTTATTTTCACTGCTTAGGTTCTCCACATTAGATTCTATGATCACGATAGGACATTCTTGGCTTGCAACGTAGGTTCAGGGTCATGTATGGTACGTATGGGTACATTTTAGTGACTTTTTTCCCTCCTTGATATTACTTCTAAGCATCCTACCTCTTTTCATTGTCTTTTACACCCTACTTTTCTTCTCTTTTTATCTTTGTATTACTCTCTTTTTTTATATGACTCTTACTTCTTTTTGTTCAACTTTTTCAAATTGTTTTCTTTCTTTTCTTTTACTTTTCTTTTCTCTTTTATTCACATTGATAATTTCTCCGAGTCACATCTTTCATTCACTTCCTCTTTTCTTTTCAACATATAACTCTTTTCATACCTATTTTTGGGTTCTCACTCATAATAGCCACCCTCAACTCATGGATTTTCCATGAGCTGAAGTACACAATACCCGAGGTTGGGTATGGTCCAAGACGAGGTCATTCTATGCATTAGTCACCCTCAACTTAGGATTTTGGCCTAAGTCGAGGTACACAGCTCCAAGGAGGGATCGGGGCCAAAACAGTAAACCCTGGGAAGGTGAGTTGGTGAGAAAAAAATAGGTATATTATATGCTCAACAAATTTGGATCAAAAGGGATAAAGTTTTCGTTTGGTTAACTTCATTTTAGGCTAGATGTTTTCTAATTCGAACAAGAGCCTATGATCCTTTCCTAGTTTTCTAACTCAGCTTCCCTTTGAAGGACTAATCGGGCAAGTTCTAGCTAGGCACCAACTGTTGAACACTCCAAAGTTCTCACACTCTCTTAACACCTCATTAAACAATTAGATTGTCATATTTCCCTGTTTAGGTGTTAGTTGAGGATCATGCATCGGGTGCGTATCTATGCCATGCTTAGAGCGAACACATTCAACTCATTTTCACCTATTCATGCAATCACTTTCTAGGACGGGATATTAACCAGTCTCTTGGGAAAAAAGAACACAAAAAAAATCCCAAGAGAGGATTGTGAGTTGGGCTACTAAGAATTCACCCTGACACTCACTTTCCATTTATCCCACCCCCAACAAAAAGAGCATGTCGTTGTCCCTAATGCATAAAAAAGATAAGTACAGGGTGGTATGTGAAGAAAAGCCGAGGCGCATAAGGCCGACGATCACTCAACAAGTGGGCGGTCCGGTTCCTTGGAACCCGCAATAGCAGTACTTGGTCACCCTCAGTGGTGCCTACATCAATCTCCACACCATCAATGGTTCTCCTCTCACCGATCTTCGGTATGGATATAGATGCCACATCAGCCATTTCTGGTGCCCTAATCTGGCGGCCTTCTCATCTACAAAAGAAGCCCTCCTTGCAACCTTGAGGTCTGTCCTCTCTTTCTTCCTCGCATAGGTATCATCTCTTGCATAACTAGTGCGGCTAGAATGGTGCCACTTGTCAGAACCATGTGGCTCAGGCTGCGGCTCAGCAGAAGGCTTGAATAAAGCGTCAATCACTGTGTCTCTGCTAGCTCGATAAGAACACTCTCTGGCTCAATCCCCCTCATATCTAGAATGGCATCCATATCCGCTTGCAAACTAGCCACCGCATCCTAAAGAGTAGTGAGGTCTATGGTAGGGGTTGTTCCTGCTAGTGCCCGTAGCTCGAAGGCGTCAAGGCGCTAATGAACCGCCTGAATTTTTTGCTCAGTCTGCTGGGCCACCCTCTTCTCTATTCGATCCTCTGCCTCAGAAATGGATTTCTGCATCCAAGGGTGTATGTGGCAAAGCAGAGTGTCCATCTAGGCCTCTTAATCTCTGGACCCGTGCTAGGGGGACCAACACGACAGATTGGGGTACAGACCGAGATGAGCTGGGGGCTCGACTGGCAATATGAGCACAATCAGTCGAGGTGGTGTCAATAGGGTCTTAAATAGCAGGGTTAGCCTCTTGGGCTATCTCCACAGCGTCCACCAAGTTCTCACTAAACGAATGCATCTCAACTTTGCGCCCTGTCCGTGGTGCCGCTACGTTGGCCTCATCCTTGATAAGACCTATATCAATAGTCCCCACCGGGCTACAGATTGTATCATAGTGCCAAATTGGCACTCCGAATTCCCTACACAAGTGGAAGATGAGACAAGCAAAGGGGTAAGTAGTGGAGTTCTTTAAATTCCTCTTGTGGACCACCGTGATCAGCACCTTAGCCAAATCTATCTCCAACCCCTCCACAAAGGCTTCTACCTACACCTCCCTATTAAAAGTAAGAATATTATCGACATTTTTCAGCGATAGATGATGTAGGATTACCAACCAGAAGAACTTAGCCGTGAATGTGAGGGTGGCCTTTTTAATCAACCCTCGGGGTCTACTACCCACTCGTCCCTCTTACCATAAGTCACCAGATGTTGGGCCAGCTATTTCTTCATTGTCTCTCCTACTCGAAGGTCCTCTGGAAAGTGCCACTTTTGATAGTCTCCCACCTATAGTCGAATTCTGGAGTAATAGGGGCCCATTGTGTCTTAATGGTGGGATCATATAGTAACTAGTGGAAGGTGGACTTTGAGATGTCAACCCGGCAGCCTCGAACTAGTACAGAGGTGAGCGGGTCCTGTTTGGCAAGTTTCGCCTGCCAATTGATAGAGCCTCTGAGAGTAACCACAAAGGAAGCGTAAAACTCGCTAGATACCTCCTTATTGTAGGTACCAAAACTCCACGTCATCCAGTCTAACTTGTGTCGGTTAAATAATCTGTGCACCTCGGGGACCGTGTCCAAGCTCCCCGCAAGAACTCGATGTTCTCCTATCACCAACTGGGTCATAACCTCCTCCTCGTTCAATATTTTGGCGTCCCTATATTCCTGGTGCTGCCCATCGACACACCACCTGTTGGGTTCCTCAAAAACGTGTACAGGATCATCTTCACGAGGTGCGGGTGCAGATTAAGAGCAGTAAGCTTCATCAGACGAGGCTTGGTGGTTGTGACTCTCCGATTGGTTGGCTCCCTGGGAGGCGGAACCTGAGGCAGTGGCCGCATTCAACCCAGATTATTGGGCCGACCCTAAATTAGAAGAAGATTCGAAGCCTGATGCTCTTTCAGAGCTAGAGGCAGCCTAAAAGCTGGTCAGTGTGCGCTCCCATCACACAAGGAGGTAGTCACTATGCTGGGAACGATCTTCCGATGTGTACCCCAAGTGATTCATGCAACTAATTTTGGGGTAGTGATACCCGAAGGGACATATGCAGGATCTTGTTCATTTTTGGAGTCTTCAACCATCCGATGCGATGGGGAAACGGACTTAGATTTTTCCCGTTTGACATAGACGACATCCTTTTTTGGAGCCATATGTACCTGTAGAGAAGTTATTAGTCTCACTTCAGCAATACTACATAATCGAAAAAAATAGAGCAAAGAAAGGAATAGAAATCATAACAAAGTTCAGTTCTGCAACTTCATGTTGATGGGCACTATCAACGGTCTATCGATAGAGTCTGTCGTCTGACACTTAGAATTTTTTTAAATTAATCAAACATTTCATACCTCTCAGAGAGAAACAACGGATGTGCAGAACGGCTCGTCGGTCAATCGATGGACCGTAGTCCACTTCCGTCATCTAACACTTAGAATATTTTTAGAAATCAGTGAAAACAGGTTCTATAAAAGAAACGACGGACGTGAAGAATGGTACGTCGATCAATCGACGGACCGTTGTCCACTTCCTTCATTTCTGACTTTAACAATCTTGAGGTGATCCAATCAACGGACCCCGTCGATGGTCTGTAGATGGTACTAAGATAGATTTCAGGCCTTTTTGCAGGTTCAAGTTTTGGACCAATTTGGACCTACACAAGTTTAGACATAACATTTTAACACCTAAAGACCATTTCGTCATTCCTAGAGTTTCGTTTTCAAATACATTCAGCCATAGTACGAAAACCTAAGTCGAATTCAGCCAAAACTACAACACTACCCACAATTTAGATATGTTATAAGGCAACACAACCACATTATTTCATTCTCTGGGATGTAATACACGAGTTATTAGCATGCTATATCAATTAATTTAGTCCCTCAACCAAGACCCACATCAAAATTTTTGTGAGACAACTATTAACGAGGATTCGAAGTGTAAATAAAATTAAATATCTTAATTTCAGAGTGGTATGGTTGTGAGATGAACTTTCAAACATTAGCCTACGTGCCCAAACTTGATCACCGGTAGAAGAACAACGGAGAGACAAGAGAATTTGGAAAGAGAGGGTTTTGGGGAATTTTGATTTGGGAGTGAAATGGGAGGTAGGATGAAATGGGATGTGGGAAGATGATGGATAGTGATAAGGAAAGAAATAAAGGGATTAAAATGGTTTTGGAAGGGAATTTTAAATGAATTTCATATGAACCGTTATGTCCTTTAATATTACCGGGCCTAGAGTTGAATAGAAGCACCAAATCACCAACCGCATATTCTCGCTTTTCAATCATTTGGTCGTGATATTTCTTCATCTTCTCTTTGTAGATGGATAAACTTTCATAGGCTTTGAGGAGAAACTCATCAAGCTCGTTCAACCCATTTAATCTTTGTTCCGCCGCTTCATTCCAATTCATCTTCAGTTTCTTCATAGCCCACATGGCTTTGTGATCTAACTCGACTGGAAATTGACTAGCCTTCCCATATATAAGTTGGTATGCAGACAGACCTATGAGAGTCTTGTATGCAGTCTGGTAGGCCCAAAGAGCATCATCAAGCCTCCTTTACCAATCTGTTCTATTAGCATTCACCATTTTCTCTAGAATTTTCTTGATCTCTCAATTGGACACCTCAAGTTGCCCGCTAGTCTGTGGATGATAAGGAGTAACCACCTTATGACGAACCCCATAGTTCTCCAATAGACCTTTGAATAACTTGCTACAAAAGTGAGAGCCACCATCGATAATAATGGACATAGCTGTGCCAAATCTGGAGATGATATTCTTTTTCAAGAAAACAGTGACATTCTTTCCTTTATTGTTAGGAAGCGCTATTGTTTCCACCCATTTTGACACATAGTCGACCGGCACAAGTATATACTTCATCCCATGAGAACTCATAAACGGGCCCATAAAATCAATGCCCTATACATCAAACAACTCAATCCACAGAATATGATATAAAGGGAGTTCATGTCTCCTCAAAATTCCTCCATCTCGTTGGCACTGATCACATGACTTGGCCAAAATCGTGAGCATCGTGGTGGATGATTAGACAATAGTACACACACTGCAAGATATTATGCGCACTCTGGATACCACTGTGGTGCCCACTGGTAGGAAAGGAGTGACATGCCTCTAAAAACTCAACATCTTAACCTCCGGTACACAACGGTGAATAATTCCAACGACACAACTCCGGTATAAGTAAGGTTTATCCCAAAAGATCTTTTTAAGATCATGCATGAACTTTTTCCTCTACTGGAAAGATAAATCTGACGGAACTACATCACTTTCCAGATAGCTCGCAAAGTCTGCGATCCATGGGATCAAATCTTGAGAAGTGGCCAATACATGTTCATCTGGAAATGCATCATCGATTTAAGTTTTCTCACCCAATTCACGCATAGCTTCATCCTCCAATTTAGACAAATGGTCGACCACTTGATTTGTTATCCCCTTTCTATCTTTAAGCTCGAAATCGAACTGTTACAGCTATATTACCCATATAATCAACCTTGGATTTGCACACTTCTTTTCTATCAAGTACCTTAAAGATGAGTGGTTTTTGTGCACTATAACCTTTCTACCAAGCAAATTGAAGCGAATTTTTTTGAATGTAAACACCACTGCAAGAAGCTCTTGTTCAGTTACCGTGTAGTTCTCTGAGCCTTATTTTGGGCCTTAATCGCATACTTAATGGGGGGAAGGATTTTAGCCCTTCTCTGACCCAGTACCACGCCAAGTGAAACACCACTAGCATCACACATCACCTCAAATGGCTCACTCCAATTTGGTGAAATAATAATGGGCTTAGACACCAACTTCTCATTCAACTCTCCAAATGCCTTCATACTGGATTCATCAAAATAGAACTTACATTCCTTGTCGAGTAGTTTGCACAAAGGATGTTCAATTTTTTCCTTAATAAACCTTCGGTAAAAACTGGCACGCCCAAGAAAACTTCTCACACCTTTTACAAAGATGGGTGGAGGAAGCCTCTCTATCACCTCCACTTTATCTCGATCAACCTCTATCCCCTTCTCCGAGATGCGATGGCGCAACGCGTTACCTTCTTTCACCATAAAGTGATTTTTCCCAATTAAGCACTAGATTTCAATCCTTACACGTTTTGAGCACCTCATATAAATTTCTCAAACACCGATCAAAGGAGTCTCCAACCAAAAAGAAGTAATCCATGAACATATCAGTAGTGTCCTACACCAAATCTGAGAATATCGATGGTATGTCTCAAAACTTACAATGGGAATCATGCTATCATTTTTTCATGCTAGCTTTAAGGTCTTCTTTAATAATGGAATCTTGTTAACACTTTTGATTTCTAGATGGGAGTTCAAAGTGGAATAGAATAAAAAGATGTGTTTTAGGAGTTGACTCTTCCTCGTGATCTGAAAATATATGATCTAAACTTGCAAAAAAATAAAAGAAGACAAAGTGAGAGAGAACAATTTGAAAGAATGAGACTCTTGTGCTTGGAAGAATATTTTATTTTATATTAGAAAAATTAATATATGACATGAGTGCTTAACTATTTCACTTTAGACAATATTAAGCTCTATCAATATATAACATACGTACTAAGAGCAATTTTGTGATCATCATTGCTTGTTTTCACCGTTTCTTTGCATAATATAATACAAAATTCATAACTAAATATTTAAGACTTAAATGAATATTATTTTAGCTCGTTAAGTTAAGGAAAAAAATTATTCTAGCCAATCATTGAAGGGAGTTCATGCAATCTTAATCATCCCCAAGTCTAACTTATTTTTTTTATGATGCTCCCTACTTAGTGTCATAATTCATCAATTGTTGTTTGACAAAGAACAATGTGATTCAACAATCACATATTTTTGTGGATAACTCAGTTTCAAGATTCATTGTTCCCTCTATCAATATGCCCTTAGTCTGTTTAACAAACGAAACATGTAGTACAACGTGTTCCAATGCATTCTCATTAGTTTCACTTTAATCCTCTTTTATTCTTTTTTATTTTTCCACCTTTTTATTCTTATTTTTTTAATAAATAATCTCACTTTCCTCCCCCTTACACATGCATTAGCTCCACAATTTTTTTTAGAAAAAATCTCACATTCTCCCTTTTTGTGAAATGAGCGGAAATCTTTTGTTTGTCTTCATTCATATCACTTAAAGGAGCAATAAAAATCACTTGCTTCCTTTCAGATTCACCTGCAAAATAGCTTTAAGGTTAATCTTAGGAACCCAAACAAGCTCGGATCCTTTCTTATGATCAAAAGGCGAATCAAATTTCTTCTCGCCCAACTAGGCAACAAGTTAGTGGACTTGCTTCTATCAATAAATATAAATTTGTTTCCATTTTCCAATTTAGTATTTCATTTTCTAAAATCATTTGCAACTATACACTCAATGGTTAGATGAACAATTTTTCCACAAATATAGCACAAATCTTCAGAAATAATATTTTTTTACGAAATCCTATGTCAGCCTTCTCATTATGCACCATGCCACTCGATTTGTTAACAATTGTCGATGAGTGAGTACATCTATTTGTCTTCTCAAGTTTTACTTTATCTGAGAAATTTCTATATTTAATTTCCTCACCTTTTCTTTTTCCAAAAATAGTCATTTTTGCATTTTTTTCAACTCTTTTTCCAGGTTTCTTCAGTTTCACTCAATTTTCCTTTTCCTTTTTCAGTAACTGTCATCCTTAAAACTTCAGACTTCAGATCTTGGTTATATGACTCAAGTTTTTCATCATGATACTTTAGACAGCTGTTTTGTTTATCAATAACAGTTTTGTTATCTTTGGGTTCCATGTATTCAAATTTTTGTTCTGTAACATCTTTAAATAGTTGATCTCTTTCACATGTTAATTCTTCAAAGTCATCAATTAATTCATTGAAAGTAGATGCATTTTTTCTTTAAGATCAATGATACTAACCTCATAATTTTCTTCTTCTTCTTATTCTTTCATGTCTGAATCTTCGATAGCCATGAGAGCAATCTCATCTACCTTTCCATCACTAGTATGTTCTGATTCTTTTTCTTCATGTGCGTCCATGAGAATATCCCAAATTTATTTCACAGTTAGACAACTATATAGTTGGTGATACTCATATGGTCCAAGGCCACAAATAAGAATAAACTTAGCTTTGGCATTCTTTTCAAGAATCTTGAAGACAGCCTCCTCGTATTCACTCTTTTCATTCTGTACATCATTATTTTCAGCATCCTTCTTAGTTGGGTATTCTATTCCATCAATAACTATATATCAAAGTTCATAATCCTCAGCTTAAATAAAAGTTCCATCATTGCTTTCCACCATGAGTAATAGTGGCCATTGAATAATGGAGGCTTGTTGATATCTTGTCCTTCACAATATCCAAGTGGTGGTTCAGAATTCATCTCGATCTATTCTTAAGTGGTTAAACTTTTGACAAGTAACTTGCTCTCATACCAATTGTTATTCTACACCACCTAATACTTTACTGATTTAGTCTGCATGATCTAGTAATTTACTAAGTTTCACTTTTCATCTAAGTGCGAAAAAGGTTGCCTAACGTGTTCAAACAAAGTAGTAAGGACAATAAGTAAAAACACAATATTTTTATGTAGAAACACCCGACTCAAAAAGTGTAAACACCACGACATGTACCCTTACAAGATTTGACTCCAACTTCACTAAATCAATTACGATCCTCCACAAAAAATAGATTAAAAATTTGCAACCTACCTTAACTTCAAGTTATGCATTTGGACTATAACTCTTGTAATCCTAGGAACTAACTCTAATTCTTAACCTTCAACACAAATGTTGGAGTTATCCCAACCTGAAGACAATATTCCTAATTCAGTTTATAGCTCACTGAACAAAGATTACATCAAGACTCATTCACAAAGAAAAACTTATAACACATAAACTCTGTAATGGGATCAGGTTCTATAATATGTTGCTTCAGTTCGCTTGTAGTACATGCGATGTCAGTTTCTCAATTGGTCTTTTTTCTCTGTAACTACACAAGTATTATGAACGACTTCACTTCTATTTAAGCACTATTCTTCATAGATTTATTGTTCACTTCAAACTCCTCCAACACTTCAATTCAACAGTAACTTGAAGAGTTCTAATTTAAGTGAAACTCCTTCTTCAATAAAAACTCCTGGCCTCTTTAGAATCCTTTTTCAAATCAAACTCATTGATTCTTCAATTAATAAGATGTTTATTTCCATCTGGTTTTCTCACAAAATTAACATTATACATTTCTTTATTTCTGCACTCTTGTCTTTATTCATTCTAACAACTTTCTTGAATTCAACTGCTCTTGATAGAGCACCTTTGGACCATGTTGATTGACATATTTCATTTGTCTTTATCGGTCATCAACACTCCATAAATCTCAACGCATTCTCTTATGCATTTTTTACAAGTCAATAATATTTTTACTTGTGAGGTTTATCGATTTCGTGATTTCAAGGGAAAACTTCTGCTTAGAATTAAGGGGTGTTTATTTGGACAATACCATATTTAGTATAAATATCTATCCGGCGATTGATGTCTGTAAAAATATGATATATGAACCTAACTATTCACTCCGCAAAAAGCTAACTTTATAAGGGGAGAATTTCTCAAGTCCATCTAAGTAAAACGAGTAATCTATTCCCTTTCTAATGTGATACTTTTACCAGTTCAAACACCCCCTTCACGCTCAGGTCCGATTGAAGTATATATAGGAAGCCCAAATGAGATGAATCTAACTTTGATACCATGTGAAAATATGACCTATGGGCCTAACTACATCCAAAATTCTAAATTACCATGTCAAGATATGTCATATGAGTCTAACTCAACTCGAAAAACTAGCTAATGAGGTAATGATTGCCCAAGTTGGTCTCTTTATATGACCTTGGGCAATCATCTCCTCAAAAATAGCTTATAAGTGGAGAATTGTCCAAGTCTATATAAAAAGACTACCAATCTATTCTCCACCTAGTATGGGACATTTACCCACTCTAATAATGCAACTTTCAGCTTTTTCACGTGTATTTTTCATTCTTCTTCTTCTTTTTCCGCAAGTAGCAGCAAGTGTAGTCGTAGCAGTATAGGGGCTGACACGTTTTCTACTACAGAATTATCATGAACACTTACCTTGGCTCTTCTCAACTCATGAATAACACATCTCAATATAACTAACTCATTTCATTATATAGCAGTTTAAAGACATATGCAATATAAGAAAAGTTGTTCATGGTTTTGAACTCTGTGTATGTAAAGATACAATTTACTCTGAGATTTATGTAAAAATACAAAATAATCTGATGTAACTCACAAGCTTAATAAAAGACATCATGCTTCCTCTCAAGGTCTACTCGTGCAACGCCTGAATGAAGTCCCATACCCTTATTCATATTGAGAAGAACCTCTTAAGGAACCATGCAACTATTGATCTGGGAATTTCACTAACCGACAACCATCACTTAATATCTATAGTGATGGTAGAGTGATTTACCTAACACTGCCAAGGACCATCCTAAACCTGCCAGAGTATTGAACCTAAACAACCTAATGGATCACTAGTAAACTGTAAAAATGATTCATCTAAAAAGTATGAACTTTTTCTATCCATGATGGCTACATGGTTTTCATGGAGACTTGAGTTAATATGAAACTCGCATCCCCACATCGGTGTGGAATACTACTCCTAAAAATTATACTTATCTTGGATGTTTTAAAAATAACTTTTCCTGTGATTTGGGATTAATGCTCAAAAACTTAGTTCAAAGGCTATCTTGGAAATCTCAATTTCCCTACTTGCTTCATTTCATAAAGCTATAACTCTTTTCTGAAAACTAGCCCGAAGGCTCTTTGGAAAACATAGTTTCCTTACTTGTTTAAATGTGAAAACATTTTTAATCTTTCTGAGGATACTTAGTCCCCCTATAGTTTTGAAGAAAAGAACTTGAACTTAACTCTTTACTCTTTACTTACCTTGAAACTTGAGTATTGAAACAACTTCTCGGTAAATACTTAGTTCTTTTATATTTTTTTGAAGGAAGAACTACAACTCTTTACTTTTTACTTAACTTGAAACTTAACTCTTAGGGAATACTTAGTTCCCTTATAACTTTTGAAAATTGAACTCAACTATTTAGTCTTTTCTTAACTTGCAAAATGAGCCTTAAAACAAGTTTAACTTGTTTGTCAAAGACTTTTGGAAACTTTAAAACATGCATTGACTTGCCTCTTAACTTTTAGACATGACTCTTAACTTCTTTGACTTTTGATCTTAACTTTCCTTGAATTGGATTCTGGATTCAAGGTTCATGATCTCATGTTTATGGATGATTTTATGATCTTTAGACGTGCCTTAGAGTGTTGGAATCAACTAGGAAAGGTTGGTACATCACTTAGGAACTAGTACGAAAATGATGGGGAATGAATGGGGTGAACAAGCATACTTGGCGTTCTGAGAGGCGTGGGGCGCTAGGCCACAAACTTTAGAGGCCAAGTAAGGGCGCTCTGACTGGCGCACCGCCCCAAGGCTGTCACATCCGGGGAGCACCCCCTAGACATAATCGGCATCATCATCCTCAAAAAAGATTTAGACTAGCCCTTCGCGTTCGTCACTACATGTCGTAGGCTAAAAACACGGAAAATTTAAAACCTTTGACATATACATGGTGAGGTTTACATAGACCTCTCACATACTACTTATAGGGAGTTTACATAGACTCCTCTCCTAGGAAGCTTACTTAGGCTTCTCGCTTAGGCAATATAAACCATACACAATAATAGTCTAATAACATCGTCTCAAATTAAACTATCTAAACACAGTACAATATTGGATATATCAATTACAAAGTCAATAAGCCATTATAGGCTTACATAAATAGTCTCAAATGATAAAGGAATGAAACAATGTCTTTAAGACAATAAAAAATCAAATTTAGAATGTAGAAAAGGTAACATCCCCGAACATAAGGATCTACCAACACTTGGAGAAAAGAGTCCAAGACTTCTTCAATGAGCATCCTAGGAATTTAATGGATGGAATCTACAATAACATAAAACATGTTCATAACCGAAGCCAACTTCAACATAAAGCCATATCAACATTTCATAGACAATAGCTCATAACAACATAGCTTACAAAACCTTTATTAACAATCCCATCCCAAGCTTACAAGTGCAATGTTCATGTGAAGCCCCATAACCCCACATAATCAAGTAAATAAGATAGGATATTATAAGTAATGCTTTGCTTCATAAAACGCATTATCATAGGTAGTCATTACCATATATACCCATTTAGAACAATAACATATTTATCAATATTGTCAACATCATATAAGAGTAACATCATATAAAGCCAACATTTCATAATACATGATATCATAATACATAAGACCATCTCCTAGGACTCCTTTTAGAGTTAACTTGTGAAATGTCTAGGTAGAGTCCCATACCCCTACCTATCAAAAGTAAACCCCTCAAGTTATCCTAATCAATGTCCATCATTATTTACATTTAGTCATTCATTTTACTTTCGGGAATAATTGTCTTAACCAACATAGACCACATGAGCTAAATGTTGAATCCGGTGTCATGAAATGCTACACCAAAAGAAGATGCTCTACCTTCCAAGGATGAACTAAAACATGAACATAGCATTCTAGGGTGGATGCACTAGCTAGTATTCCTATGGGGGCAACATAGTTCAAGAACTAGGAGATATACTAGAGACCCTCTTTATGCACATTTGCATTTTAACCTCTTATCTCTTGAGATACAATGTTAACCTACCTTCCACATTATGAAGGGACACATCTTACATTTAGTTCACTCGATGCTAAGCCAAAGTCCTTTTTTGAAATGTCTTTAAGCCTTTCTCAATCAACATATCTTTGTATAGGCCATAAGAGACTAACCCCTTGTATATTAATATTCATTATATCATTAGGTATTGCATGAGAACTTACTTTCATAACAACCCTTCATTTGTAAGATCAACATATCACATTCATAACATAGTACGACACACAAGTGAAATCACCTTGAACGTTGTATCTTCATATCCTTAACACAACTTCACAATTCACATAGTCAATACATTTCATCACATTCATCATAACATCACCTTTCTAATCTAACCACATACAATACTTCAATTGAACACCAATAACAAGTATAAACCAATATCAATGAAGTAAGGAGTCAAGATCACAAAGTCTTAGTAGTTCACCTTCTTAAGCAATCTTCAAGATCTAAAAACCAAACCCCCCATATTCATCCATAAATATACTTAATAATATCATATAATAGTAATAAACACAAGAACTAAGTCAATGTTATTATCACTAACCAATTCAACGTCAATTCATAACCTAGGGTTAGGGGAAAAGGGTCAAATCATGATTTCTTCCATGGAACTAAGTCAAATACCAAGAACTAACATAATTTACCAATTATAAATCATAATATATCCATAATATTCAAAGGAAACCAATAACAATTCAATTAGAAAGATCAATTTCGGAATAAGAAAAAAACCCATGTTTTTATCAACTTTAGAAAATCAACTTTGAAGAACCTCTTGGGGAAAGGATTCCCAAGAGTGAATAGCTTCCATACCTTGTTAGTTCTTAGAGAATTTTATAATAAATCTTGAATCTTGAAGCCCTAATGTACCTTAAATCATGGTCTTCTATGGAGTCTTTGGGAGAGAGAGAAAGAAGAGAAAAGATGGAGGAATTTGAGATTGGGAATTGAAGAGTGTTATGTCAGTTTAATGAGGGTTAGCCCATTAACACTTAATTAACCAACAAAACACTAAATAAATAATTTACTTAACTTAAAATTAGACAGCAAACCAGACACTCCAACTACGAGACCCCGACCTACGGTCCGTTGGTGCATCGACGGCCCATACTGGCAAGGTGTCGATAAGTTCATAGACTGGTTTTTGGACCATTTTGTCCATTTTTGTAAGTGTAGATGATGGATACATCGATGGATCGTCGATCAATAGACGGTTCGTCAATGCACGCTGCCCAAAATTGCAAATTTGGGTCAAATGCAAGGGTCCTCTCCGAGGGCCCTTAGAGTGGTCCTTGGGGAGTCGTAGTTGGACATTTCGATAATAAACACACCATAACACATGTTTAACACCTTTCTACAAATTTTTATTAAATTAGGACTTTTAAAACCCCATGAAACATGCCAAGGCACACTAACCTCAATTTTACTATTTTCAGGACGTCATGGACGTTTTCACTCTAAAACTTCCTAATTGATTCAAATATATTATTTTAGGCCTATAAACAGTGCATAAAGCCTCGATTCATCATGTTAGGCTCTATAAAAAGTTATGGACTTTCGAAGTGTTACATTAACCCCCCCCCCCCAGGAACATTCATCCCTGAATGACACTCAAATCTTTTGGAAGGGAAAGGATAGACTCATACTAGTAGACAAATAAAAAACAACATAAAAAATCATTATGTGTCACATCTATTGGGGTAATTCACAACTTCATTCAACTCATATAAACAACATTACACATAGCAACTCAATTCTTAATGCACAACATATAACAAATAATGACGAACTGCCGTCTCAATATCAACATGAGCTCGAAATACATCAATGATTTACCATGATATCCTTCTAAAGACAACAATAAAACAACAAAATCTCAAGAAGGCAACCTATACTCAAATTTCAATAAGTGCAAGTTAACACAAAAAGCTTTTTTCATTAAAACTCATTTTTGGCACAACCTTTACCAAAACAAGAACCTACCTAGAAAATAAGTCAAAAAAATACAATATTCATTATCATTATTATTAAAAGGAATTATTAACCTCCATTAGGAAAAAGATGAGGATAATGGGACTTCATGTTGGCCTCAATCTCCCATGTTGCTCCCTCGACTAGGTGGTTTCTCCATAGAACTTTTACGTAGGTCACCTTTTTGTTTCTCAACTTCATTGTTTGACAATAAAGAATTTCCAAAGGAACCTCTTCATAAGAAATGTTCTCATCCACACCTAGTCCTTTAATGGGAAGAATGGACTCGGGGTTGCCAATACACTTCTTAAGCTTGTAGATATGAAATACCTGGTCAACCGAAGCTAGTTCACTTGGTAATTTTAACTCATATGAAACCTTGCCAACCCGTTGCAATATCTCATACAGGGGACTAAGTTTCCCCTTCTTGCCAAATCTCATCACCCCTTTAATAGGTGAAATTTTCAAGTACACCTTATCACCCACTTCAAATTCAACGTCTCTTCTCCTATTGTCGTCATAAGACTTTTGTCGACTATAGGCCATCTTCAATCTATTCCTTATCACATGAAATTTCTCCAAAGCCTCATAGATTGACTCGAGGCCAAGGAGTGAAGACTCGCCAACCTCAAACCACCCAATCGGAGACCTACATCTCCTTCTATAAAGTTCTTCAAAAGGAACCATGCAAATAGTCGAGTGATAGATATTATTATAAGACAAATCAACCAAAGGCAAGTGTTCATACCAACTTATCTTGAAGTCAATAACCCAAGCTCTAAGCATATCTTCCAAGGTTTGAATGGTACGCTCCGCTTGACCATCCATTTGAGGATGAAAAGCGGTGCTTCACTTTACTTGAGTGCCTAATCCCTTTTGGAATGACCTCCAAAATCAAAAAGTGAATTGAGCACTTCTATCAAAAATGATGGACAAAGGGATCCCATGAAGACACACAGCCTCATTAATATAGATTCTTGCATACTCTTCCACCGAATGAGTAGACTTAACGGGAATAAAGTGGGCAGATTTCGTCAACCTATCCACAACCACCCATATTGAGTCATTTTGCCTTTGTTTGAGGCAAACGCACTACAAAGTCTATTTTAATATCTTCCCACTTCCAAGTGGAAACTTTCATTTCTTGAAGTAAGACACCCGACTTTTGATGCTCGGCCTTTACTTGTTGGAAATTAGGACACCTAGCTACCAATTCCGCTATGTCCCTTTCCCTTTTCAAGCCTTACTACCAATAGAACTCTTGAAGGTCACAATAAATTTTGGATGAACGAAGATGAATAGAGTATTGAGAACCATGAGCTTCTTCCAAGATTCGATTCCTTAAATCATTAATATCCAGTAACACAATCTATATTGGTACCTAAGCACACTACCCCCTAGGAGAATGACTCATTCATTTTACCAAGAACTAATTCCTTCAACTCCATCAACAAAGGATCAAGGGTTTGCTTATACTTCACCTCAACCACTAAGGACGATTCGGTGTTATGATGAACTATAAAACCACCATCAGGTGAATTTTCCAACTGAACACCCAATCGAGCCAACCTATGAACATTTTTCACTAGGTTTTTCATGAGACACACTACCCATGGTCATACGATTTAGAGAATCTACAACCACACTAGCCTTGTCGGGGTGGTAGAGAACACTCATGTCGTAATTCTTCAATAATTCCAACCATCTTCTTTGTCGGAGACTTAACTCCTTTTGAATCAACACATATTGTAGACTCTTGTGGTCGGTAAATACATCCACATAAACACCATAGAGATAATGCCTCCATATCTTCAAGGCAAACACCACGGTCACTAACTCAAGATCATGAGTTGGGTAGTTCTTCTCATGAACCTTGAGTTGCTTAGAGGTATAGGCTATAAACTTACCATGTTTCATAAGGAGACAACCAAAACCTACCCGAGAAGCGTCACAATACACCACAAAACCCTTGGTACCCTCCAGTAAGGTTAACACCGGAGCGGAGGTAAGCCTATCTTTCAACTCTTGGAATTGTCTTTCACAAGCCTCCGACAACTCAAAATTTTCCTTTTTTTTTGAGTCAATGTTGTTCAAAGGAGATGCAATAGATGCAAACCCATCGACAAACCTTCTAGAGTTCCCGGCTAGACCTAAGAAACTTCTTATATCAGTTGGAGCCAAAGGTCTAGGCCAATTCTTAACTGTTTTTGTGTTTCTCGGATCGACATCGAAATCCCTCACTAGATATTATATGACCAAGAAACTCAACCGATCTCAACCAAAACTCACACTTGATATACTTAGCAAAGAGTTGATGTTACTTAAGGAATTGCAATACCACCCTCAAATGGTCTATATGTTCATCCTTTTTTGTAGAATATATCAAGATGTCATCAATAAAGACAATTACAAAAGCATTAAGGTAATTTCAGAAAACTCTATTCATTAGGTCCATAAAAGACGTCAGGGCATTCGTTAATCCAAAGGACATAACTAGAAACTCATAGTGACCATATCCAGTTTGAGAAGCCATTTTGGGAATATCTCCACACTCACCCTAAGTTGGTGATAACCCGGCCTCAAATTAATCTGCGAAAAGTAACTCGCACCTTGGAGTTGATCAAATAAATCATCAATCCTAGGGAGATGATACTTGTTCTTTATGGTGATCTTATTGAGTTAATGATAATCAATGCACATCCTAAGGGTCCCATCCTTATTTTTCACAAACAAAACTGGAGCACCCCATGGAGAAATACTAGGTCGAATCAAGCCTTTATCTAGTAAATATTTGAGTTGAGACTTTAAATCTTTTGATTCGGCCGGATCCGTCCAACAAGGAGGAATTGAAAGGGGATTCGTATCCGGTAATAAGTCGATACCAAAATTAATTTCCCATTCGGGAGGAATTCTGGGTAAGTCGTCCAGAAACACTTCCAAAAATTCCCTCACTACAAGAACCGACTCAATAGGAGGACTTTCAGAGTATTAATTTTTTACTCCTACAATATGGTATAAACACCCTTTAGAGACCATCTTACAATCTTTCAGACAAGGAATGTCACGACCTCTAGGAATTGAATTTCCCCCCTTCCACTCTAATATGGATTCATTAGGAAAATTGAATTTGACTACCATTGTTTTACAATCTATGGACGCAAAACAAGCATGAAACCAATCCATTCCCAAAATGACATCGAAATCAACCATATCAAGTTCTACCAATTCAACATGAGTAACTCTATTGGGCAACATTATAGGACAATTTCTCTATACTCTTTTTGCAACTACTGAATCACCCACCGGGGTAGACACCCTAAACGGTTCATTTAAGACATCAGGCAATACATCAAACTTTTGTGCTACCAAAGGAGTAACAAAAGATATGGTAGCACGAGATCAAGTAAAGAATAAACATTAATAGAGAAGACTTCCAACATATCGATCACTATATCGGGAAAACTCTCTTGTTCACCCCTTGAGCGGAGATCATAAAAGTGATTCTTCCTTGGAACATTCACATTAGAATCACTTGCTTTACCTTTCTCACTCCTTTTCTCTTGACCCCTCACATTAACGCAATCCCTCACCTTATGGCCACTCTTGCCACACCCAAAGCAATTATCCGTCCCAACTAGATATTCACCCACATGCTTCTTACCACACTTTCCACAAGTAGGCTTCTTGTTTGATGAATTCGCACCACTTCCCTTTTGGGACTTAGGGTTAGACACCCTATCATCACGGGCCTCGGGGAACTTAGAAGGAACTTGATTGGAGAACCTCTTCTTGAATCAAGGATTGTCTTGAATAGCCAACCTACCCATAAAAGAACCACCTTCATAAGACTTGGCCCTCTTAGCATCCTTAAACTTTCTCTTAAGCTTAGTCTCTTCCACTTGTTGAGCATGCACCATGAAATGAGTAATATCTATGTTTTCATAGAGCATCGCCGAACGACAGTCTTCAACTAAATCATCGGACACTCCCTTTAGAAAGAGACTCATTAGACATCAAAGAAGGGTCATACTCAAACAATTTAGTGAACTTTAAAGAGTAATCAAGTACACTCATACCTCTTCGAAGAAGGTTGATGAAATCTTCCACCTTAGCTTCCCTCTTCTCTCTAGAAAAGAACCTATCAAGGAAACCCCTCTTGAAGATCTCCCAAGTCACTGGACCACCTCATAGAACCCTATTATCCCTCCATTGAGTATATCAAGTTTGAGCCACATCTTTGAGTTGATAGGCAGCTAACACGACCTTTTCACTCGAAGTAACACCCATAGTAAGCAAGAGATCTTTTACACATCATCAAGAAAGTCTTGGCGGTCTTGACAAAACTTTGACCAGAAGAACATAGGAGGGTTAATCCTAGTAAAGTCTCTCAAATGAGAAGACATACTGTTAGCATGTTGGGGCACACGGGGTCCAACTTCTTGATTCACTTGTCCCGTCGTAGCTTGGACTTAAGTTGTTACACATTAGCTTGAGAAGTCATACCTTGGTCCAAATATAAAAAAATTGACTTTATCTCTCCATCCGTCATAGGTGGAGGATTGACTGGAACTTGATCACCCATAGGAACTTGTTCTAGTAGAGGAACTTGATTGCCTTGCGGAGGAGCTTAACTGTAGGAACTCCCCCATTAGAAATTTCTTCCTCGACTCTTCTTGTGACTGCCCTTCTAGTAGTCATACCTATATATACAATAAGAGGGTTAGGTGAAATAGGATACATAGAGTTAAGACTCTAAAGGCACAACATAAGATTACGAAGAAGGTGAGAATCTCCTAAGCATCACATAGTCTCTTATACATAAGTGTGGCGCACTTCACAATTATAAATAAGAATCTATGTAGATGTGGTTTAGTGAGATATCAATCCTAGGGTTACTTAACTTCATGCTCTGATACCAACTTTGTCACATCCACAGAGCACCCCCTAGATGTAACAGGCGTCGTCGTCCTCGAAGAGGACATAGACTAGCCCTTAGCATTCGTCATTACATGTCATAGGCCAAAAACACAGAAAATTTAAAACTTTTGACATATACATAGCGAGGATTAAATAGACCTCTCACATACTACTTATAGGGAGTTTACATAGACTCCTCCCATAGGAATGTTACTTAGGCTTCTCACTTAGGCAATATAAACCATACACGATAATAGTCTAATAACATCGTCTCACATTAAACCATCTAAAAGCAGTACAATATTGTACATAGCCATTACAAAGTCAACACAACATTATAGGCTTACATCAATAGTCTCAAACGATAAAGGAATGAAACAATGTCTTTATGACAATACAACTTCAAAGCTAGAATGTAGAAAAGGTAACATCCCCGAACATGAAGCTCTGCACTTGGAGAAAAGAGTCCAAGTCTTCTTCAATCGGCCTCCTAGGAACTCAATGGCTGGAACCTACATAATTGTAGAAAACATAGAATTATGGGTTAGTACACCACTTGAACTAAGTAAGCAAACAACGCTCATAAAATATTTGAAAGCATGCATGAAAGGGAACATTTCTTTATAAAACATGCTAAGTCATTTGGAAAGCCTTTAATGCACATACAAGAGAGCATATACAATATAAGGATCACAATAACATAAAACATGTTCACAACCAAAGACAACTTCAACATAAATCCATATCAATATTCATAGTCAATAGCTCATAACAACATAGCTTACAAAACCCTTAAGAACAATCCCATCCCAAACCTAAAAGTGTAATGCTCATGTGAAGCCCCATAACCCCACATAATCAAGTAAACAAGATAGGAGATCATAAGTAATGATTTGCTTCATACAACACATCACCATAGGTAGTCATCACCACATATAGCCATTTAGACCAATAATATATTTATCAATATAGTCAACATCATATAAGAGTGTCATCATATAAATCCAGCATTTCATAATACATGATATGATGATACATAAGACCATATCCTAGGATTTCTTTTAGAGTTAACTATCGCAATGTCTAGTTAGAGTCTCATACCCCTACTATCCAAAGTAGACCCCTCAAGTCATCCTAATCAATGTCCATTTTCATTTACATTTAGTCATTTTACTTTCGGGAATAATTACCTTAACTGACATAGACCACATGAGATAAATGTGAAATCCGGTATCATGAAACCCTACACCAAAATAAGGTGGTCTACTTGCCAATGTAGATTCAAATCATTAACATAGCATTTTAGGTGGATCCACTAGCTAGTATTCCTATGGGGCAACATAGTTCAAGAAGTAGGAGATATAATAGAGACCCTCTTTATGCACATTTGCATTGAAATCTATATCTTTTGAGAATCATTTTTAACCTACCTTCCCACATTGGTAAAGGACACATCTTACATCTAGTTCAGTTGGTTCTAAGCTAAAGTCCCTTTTTGAAATGTCTTTAAGACTTTCTTAACCATCATATCTTAGTATAGTCCATAGCATACTAACACCTTGTATATTCATAGTCATTAGCTCATTAGTTATTGTATGAGAACTTCTTTTCTAAACAACCCTTCATTTTTGAGATCAACATAGCACATTCATAACATAGTAATGCACACAAGTGAAATCACATTCAACCTTGTATCTTCAAAATCATAACATGACCTCACAATCTACATCGTCGAGACATTTCATAATATTCATCGTATACCATTACCTTTCTAATCTAACCACATAAAATACTTCACTTGAACACCAATAACAATATGAACCATCATCGTTGAAGTAAGGAGTTAAGATAACAAAGTCGTACCAATTCACCTTCGGAAGCCATCTTCGAGATCTCACCACCAAAACTCCAATATTCATCAATAAATATACTTAATAACATCATATAATAGTAATAACACAATAACTAAGTCAATTGTATCATCACTAACCAATTCAACGTCAATTCGTAACATAGGGTTAGGGGAAAAGGGTCAAATCATGATTTCTTCCATGGAAAAAATTAAATACCAAGAACTACCATACTTAACCAATAATACATAATAATATATCCATAATATTCAAAGTAAACCAATAACAATTCAATTTTAAAGATCAATTTTGGAATAAGAAGAAAACCGATGTTTTTATTAACTTTAGAAAATCAACTTTGAAGAACGTCTTGGGGAAAGGATTTCCAAGAGTGAATAGCCTCCATAACTTGTTAATTATTTGATAATTGTAGATTAAATCTTGAATATTGAATCCCTAATGCACCTTGAAGCTTTGTCTTCTATGGAGTCTTTGGGAGAGAGAGAAAGAAGAGAGAAGGTGGAGGAATTTGAGTTTGGGAATTGAAGAATGTTAGGTTAGTTTAATGAGGGTTAGTTGTTATATATTTTTTCTACTAACTTAATTAACCACCCCTTAACCCTTAATTAACCAACTAAATAATTGATTGATTTAACCTGAAACTAGATAGCAAATCAGACCCTCCACCTACGAGACTTCGACCGACAGTCCGTAGGTCCATTGACGGCCCGTATTGGCAAGGCGTCGATGATTTAGAGACTGGTTTTTGGACCTCTTTGGCCATTTGTCTAAGTGTCAAATGATTGAGCCATGAATGGAGCATCGATCAATCGACGGCTCATCGATGCACACTACCCGGAATTGCAGATTTGGGTCAAATGGAATGGTCCTCTCCAAGGACAATTAGAGTGGTCCTTGGGGAGTCGTACTTAGACGTTTCGACCCTAAACACACTCTAACACACACTCTAACACATGTTTAACACGTTTCTACAAATTTTCATTAAACTACAAATCTTAAAACCCCATGAAACATGCCAAGACACACTAACCTCAATTTCACTAGTCTCCAAACGTTATGGAAGTTTCTTGATGTTTTGACTCTAAAACTTCCTAATTGATTTAAATACATTATAGTAGGCCTGTAAACAGTATTTCAAGCCTTAGTTCATCATCTGAGGATCTATACCAAGTCATGGACATTCGGAGTGTTACAAAGTCCCTAAGGACAGAGAATGTCCAGTGGGGCTACGACAGGCGCGGCGCCCCAAGGCCCTTATGGACACACGTTTTGATTTGTTTCCTCCGTTTTAATCTTTAAACCTTCTAAGCTTCTATGGATCTTTCCCCAAACACTTTGAATCAATAATATCCCCAATACCCAATAGATTCAACTCGAAAAACAATCCGGAAATACGAACCAAATCAACTAAAAGCATACTACAGCTCAACAAACAAGAATTCAACCATTGTTCTTCAAGAACTTCAATGTTCATCATTCAATCTACTCAAAATTTGCTGAATTAAACAAGTTTTTCTGTGGGTTGACTAACTCAACACAAAGATATCACATACTATTTTAGGGATCACCTCGAGAAATTCCACTCGCGAAATCTTAGCGTTCTTGAAGGATTCTTGATCTTCCTCTTCTCTTCTCTTTTCTCCCAAGCTCTAAGTTTATTCAACTTTTCTAAAACTGAGTTAAGGCTTAGTTTTACCCCCAATAAACCCTTAAAATGAATTAGGAAATAGTACGGTAAAAAGACTACTTTACCCTTACTAAAATCCGAATTGGACTTTCCTCAATCCAACAACCAAACTTCCAAAAGGTATATCTCCCTCATACAACATCGAAATTGAGCAAACGTGGCGCCGTTTGAAAGATCTTGCCAAGGGCTTCCCAATAATATAAAGAACTGAGCCTAAATCCTCCTGACCTAGAAGTTATGGTTGTTTGAAAATGACTAAAATTCCCTTTTTAAACTTAGGAAATTTCCAGAGTTTTCCCTTTATTTCCAAGAGTGATTATTTTTTATTTCTTGCCTTATTCCTAGCTATTTCGAGTTACAAGATGTTACAATGTGTATATAGGTAATTTATCCTAAAAAATATAAACTCTTTAACTTGAAAAAAGGTAAATTATGTTAATTTCATTCTTATCTTTAAGATCTATTTTACTTATTTATTACCTCAAAAGGAAACAAGTGATATTCTCTTTTTTTTTTCTTTTATTCTTTTCTCTCTCTTAAGATATTTTTTTGTTTGATAAAAAGTATTTTTCTGTTTTCTTATCACACTTGCATCCTGTGATTCATTGTTTTGACATGTCAATAATATTTTAATTTCATGTGTGATTTTTACTGATTTCAGGATTTTCAAGGAAAAACTTCCGCCAAGAATGTGTGGGCACTAGCATAGTTGAAGTCTTGATCCAGAAGTTGGTGCCGGTAAAGATATGATATTTGAGTCTAACTCAACTCCAAAAGCTAACTAATTATGAGGGAAAGATTTCTCAAGTCCATATAAGCAAACCACAAATCTATTTCCCAACTAATGTGGGACTTTTGCCAGCTCTAACACCCTCTTTCAAACTCAGGCCCAACTAGAGAGAAGTGAAAGCCCAAACATGAACGAACCTAGCTCTAATGGCACCTGGATTAACTCAACCCAAAAAATTAGCTCATGAGGAGAAGATTGCCCAAATTCAGATAAGCATATCACTAATCCATTCCCAAATCAATATGGTGGTCTGCTTATATGGACTTGAGAAATCCTTCCTAGCAAAGCTAACTTATTCGAGAGGATTACCAAGATTTATATAATAAAACCCACACACCCTATTCCTCAATCAGTGTTGGACATTTACCTTCTCCAAAACTGCACCTTTATGCTTCTACACATTTATTTTGTCGTTTTCTTGCAAGTAGCAACAAGAGCAATCCAGCAGTATGGTGGGTTGACACTTTAATTTTTGCCAAAAAATTATAAATTGGTTCAAAAATTAGTGAGGCGTTATAAGATATAACTTTACGAGATACCTTTTGATGAAACTAGGGTAATTAATTATTAGGATTGAAGTAAGGAAGTTTTAAGTTCTTGGAGTTTAAGATCAATGTCCAAAGTACATTTTATCATCAAATATTTTCTTAACTAGATGATTGGTTGGACGAAAATTTTCACAAATGCCAATAGATATTATATATTCCTATCTTACTTATCTTTCACTTTTTAAAAATTCATTCAATACATCATAACATTATAAGGTAACAAATAAATTTATGTATTCATATAGAAATTTTGAATGGAACAACTAAAGTGAAAGTTCTCTAAATTATAAAGTACCAATCTCCAATTTATCTATTTGAACTGCTTCATAATTATTTGGTACGCCTGTGCCAAATTGAACTGGATTAGTTTTTATTAACATCATGAAGTAGCATCTGTATGCCTAGCATAAAAGAGATTTACTAAAACATGTACGTTGTGATTACCTTCTATTGGTTAATCATGTTCATGAAATTGGTTCTTCATTTCATCAAATTTAGCCTTCTTAAGAATAAATAACTTTAATTTATCAAGCTTTTAAGTTATCCGATATCGAGTTCGTAGATGTTAGTTCCTTCACCAAATTCATTGACCAACAACTCTATTTTTTATCCTCATTCTTTTATTCCATTTTCCTAATGCTTTCTTCTTGTGCCTTCACAATTTGTTAAGTTGTTCTATTTATAGCTAGATTACTCACCCTTTTAAACTTTGGAATGCTTAAATACCTCTCATCTCTTTCCCTAACTTCTCCTAGGCTAAAAAAATTTAGCCAAAGCCGTAAATCACATAGCGTTGACTTCTCCTAGGCTAAAATAGTTTAAGGACTCCTTATTTTTTAAACTATTCTTTTTAATCATATATTTTAGGACTTTTCAATTATTAACTCTGCTAATTTTTTTACCACATAATTTAGGACTCAATAAACATCAATTTTCCTAGTATCATTCATCATACTTTTCTGTTAACAAATAGTTTATGCTTTTAATATGTTATAGATTATAGATATAGATATAAATAATCGATGAAGTTGAGAGTTAGTAAACTCTATAATATTTACCACATATCTCTATGGAGTAGACACAAGAAAAAACAAATGTATTTCTTTAATTTTTCTTCTGGTTTTGTAAGTTAAATATTTTGATACAATCATGAATTATTTGATTTCAAATCTTACCTTATATTATAAATAAATAAAAGAACTATGGCTTATTATAATTATTCCACTATCCATGAAGAATTTTGGAAAAAAGACTTGGCATATACACTTATGAGAGATATTTTTTATTTCTTATAATGGTGACTTCTCAACCAATTTATGGGCATATTGACTATTGCATCGGCTATATGAAACCTTCTACTATCACATATATAGAATAATTGTATCATTAATCAAAGTTTTAGTCACGTTGAAAAAACTCACCAACTACGTTTTTGTTTCTCCTACAATTTCAATCGTAGAAGTACTGATTTTCTTTCCACTTCATCGACAACTAATCTACACTCTTGATTAAATTTACAATATTAGAGAACAATATTTTGAAAAATTATTTCGATTTTTTTTTATTGGATGCCTCCTTTTTATTGTATAAATAAATACTCGGAAGTATATTTTTATGTATACTTTGTCCAGTAAAGTCTTCATCCATCTGAAGAAAGTTTGAATACAAAATATTTATTTACATAAGTTTGATTTCACACTTATAAGCAACTATGGATTAATCAGGTTTCTGGATATGAGATCCATAATATATTTTCGTTTGCACAAATATTTAACAAAGAAACAAAAGTCATTAATTATATAATTAATCAAAATGTCTCAATTCAATATTTGTATAGAATAAAATTAATTTAAAGTTTTAATGCTAAAGAGAAGCGGGGGGGGGGG
>NC_028646.1:56611081-56613192 GCF_001406875.1 Solanum pennellii | reverse complement strand
GGGGGGGGGGGGGGTGTATATATAACACACAAAAAAATTCAACAACATTCTAAATTGTATCCATGTCAATATGGAATGAACAACAGTAAGACAATTCTTTCAAGAAAACAAAAAAACTGCAACATATCCAATAAAACAAATAACATGATAACTAGTGTTGGGAAGTAGGAGAACAAATAAAATAGTTTTGATGATTGATAAAGTGAAGGCATGGTGTCGTATGTGTACAATTATGAGAGATTGCAGCAAAGAAGAAAAAGTATTGCGGCAAAGAAGAAAAAGTGCAAAAATAAAGAAGGAAACAAATATGGGAAGAAATAAAGAAGGAAAGAAATAAAAAAAAAAGTAGTAATTCAAGTCAAAAAAATAAAGAAATAAAGAAGTTACAATTCAAGTCAAATAAGGAAAAAAGTAAATATAGACAAATTCAATAAGGAAAAGGATTTGTAATTCCTTTCCTTGTAGAAGTTGAAGAAAAATCAAACTTTGTAAAAGGATCAAGAAGTTGAAGGAAAAAAGCGTTTTTGCATAAATCAAAATCGAGAGAATTTTTCCAGCAAAGCCAGAACGATAACTATTGCATGTTCACGAAATATATCATCTTGAGAGAAGTATTTACTGGAGAAAAAACGTAGGCCTCATGACAGCAACGTAAGGACCAGGTCCACGAAATATGTTCCACATTGAACTATTGAATGTTGAAGTATGATCAATTAAGGGTTATTAGTCTTTGTTGATTTATTATAAGTTTATTATTCAATTGTAATAATTCCTAGATTGTGTAACAAGAAGTGGGTTTGACTTCTTGGGAGTAGATTCTTGAGAGAATTGTAACAAGAAGTGGGTTTGACTTCTTGGGAGTAGATTCTTGAAAGAATTGTAAAAAGAAGTGGTTTTGACTTCTTGGGAAAGAGGCTGTGAGAATTGTAGACAAGAAGTGAATTTGACTTCTTTGGTGGTTAGAGCTAAGAAGATTTGAGAGTTTTTGTAAACAAGAAGCGAGTTTGACTTCTTGGTGAGTGGTGAGAGTTTTTTATTATAGTTACTAAAAGGGTTTAGAGTTAGATTCATTGATTAACTGAGTTGTAAATCTTGAATTAATATAAAACTTCGGTATGGTTTTTCCCTTCCTTGAGTTAGGAAGGTTTCCACGATGAATCTTTATTTTATTGTGTTGCGACAGAATTACAAGAACATGGTTCTTGTATCAGGGTAAGATTCTTCAATTGGTATCAGAGCAGGTCTTTTCATTGAAAGACTAACATCTTGAAAAGGATAAATGGTTGCACCACCTACACCACAGGAAGGAGCTTCTCAAACTCGACCACCACTGTTTATTGGAAAGTATTATGGATGGTGGAAGAATCGCATGATGGATCACTTACTAGGAGAAAATCAAGACCTATGGGGAGTTGTGTTGGATGGTCCAACCATACGCATGAAGAATGAAAATGATGGAGCCACTCAAGTACCAAAGGATAGGAAAGAACGGAATGTTACAGATAAACTTGCGATTTAGAACAATGCTAAAGCAAAAAAGATCTTGATATGCAGAATAGGTCCAGATGAATACAATCGAATATCATCATTTCAAGATGCAAAACCAATATGGGAAACTTTGGAAACTGCGCATGAAAAAATAACTCAGGTAAAGAAGTCTAAAATAGATAACTTGAACAGACAATACGAACTGTTTCAAATGGCAGAAGGTGAAACAATCCAAGAGATGCACACTGTAACGATTCAAAAAAAAAGAATTATATAAATAAGAATAAATAGGTATTTAAGGGCATAATTGTCCTTTCACGTTTTAAATGAATAAATAAATAAATAAGTAAATAAATAAAACAGATTTGTATTTATTTATTTTAAATGTTATTTGACTAATTCTTGAATTAGTCTCCTAATCCAAATAGTCCTCTCTCTCTCACGCTTCTTAACTCCCTCTCTCACGTTCTCCATCTTCCTCACATTATTTCTGCCAAAACATCAACAGTTTTCACGCTTGAAGAACTAACAAAAATTTTTAAGCAAAAGAAAAAGTAATCAAAACGTCAAGGCTAAGAGAGGTTTGTCGAGAGAGGTGTACGTTGAAGTGAATTGGGAGTGGT
>NC_028646.1:56588647-56600546 GCF_001406875.1 Solanum pennellii | reverse complement strand
TCTTCTTTCTCATGCATGTCCCTGGTGTGTACTTGCATATACCCATACTTAGTACAAGTGTGTACTAATTCCATACGAACATCTACTTTTAGGTGCAGGCACAGGTGGACGCTAGAGCTACAGGTTCGTTGTTGCAGCTATCCGGACGTCAGTATTCATCCGGAGTTTGGTAGGTCCTCATGCTTTCGAGGATGCTACTGTTTTACATTCTAGCGTAGTTTTAGAGTTGAGCTAGTGGAGCATGTTCCGCTAGCGTTTCTTTCCTGTTTTGGTTCAGACTTTGTATTGGTGCTATTTTGGCCGATATACAATTAATACCTAATGAATTATTTCTTTCAGTTGCCTATCTCTTAAATGTTAGATGGTTGATGATGAACGATTACGAAATGTTAAGAATGTTTAGCAAGTATGATTAAAGAATCAAAAATTTCAAATTTTCCGCTAAAATTAATCTATGTAAAGTAAGAATGACGTAAGTAGGCTTGTCTGCGACCTCTGAGAGGTCAACGACGCCGGTCTCGTCTGGGGTCTAGATTCCGGTCGTGACACACACCAGGTTCACTGATATCATTAATGAAATCTACTCACTATGTGAAATAATTCCCAATGAGAAGGGAGTCAGACACTTTTGAGTGTTCTTCCAGAATCTTGGGAAAGCAAAGTAGAAGCCATTACTGAAGCCCGTGATCTAGATCAGTTAGCTATGGATGAACTCATCGGAAATCTCATGACCTATGAAATCAAGAAAAAACAAGAAAAGAAAATTGAAGGCAAAAGAAAGGAGAACAACCTGGTTCTTACAGGCACAACACCAGAAACATTGTGTTAATGACCAAAAGGTTCTCAAGAATGTTAAAAAAGGGAAAAGTGTTCCATGCAAGGAACTCTAAAAAAATCACTGAAAATCCAATAGATCAAGTATGTCACAAGTGTAGAAGTCTGGATCACTTTGTCAAGTTTTGTCCATTAAAAGCCCTAGAGGAAAAGAGGAATAGTTCGGAGAAAGAAAAGGAAATCAAGAATGATAGTTATATTCCTACAAACAGAAGAATGACCAATCAAGAAGCTGATCTTTCAATGAAAAGGGCCCTTGCCACTATGGGGGACTTATCAGAAGAAGAATCTGAGGATGAAGGATTTGAAAATCAATCACTACTTGCAATAGAATAATCAAATAAGTATGATTCTCTTGCACACATTGTTGAAATAGATTTTGAAGATGATGAAGAAGATGAGAAACAAAGCAAGGTAAGTTTTCATCACATCAGAGTAAATATTGAATCATATTCTAAAAAAAAACTAGAGTCCCTATTGAGTACTCTTATAGATGCATATTAGTCAATCAATTCTGAAAGAGAACAAATGATGGAAAACTATGCATCTTTAAGAGAAGACAATGAAAATTTAGAAAAACACAATCACTTTCTTCAAAATAAATTAAAAGAACAGATTAAAATTAAGTCACAAAGGTAAAAACTCTGCTAGTGAACTTCAATTAGGTCCAGAAAGAAAAAATAAAATTATTAACCATAAATTGTCAATCCCTAACAGAAAGAAATAGGTTGCTACAAGAAAATCTTGATCATACCAAACTTGATCTAGAACGAAATCTTAGATGGACCAGGTCCTCTGAAATTTTAACTCAGATTAAAGAAAGGCAAACCACCAGTCGAATTGGGATAGGTTTTAAAAAACAGAATAATCTTGTAGCACACACTATTCACATGTCTAAAAGTTTATGCACTCATTGTGTAAAATCAGTTCATTTAAAGAATCAATGTAAAGCTCTATTTGAGGCTTTTCAGAAAAAGGTTAAAATCACCAAAAAGGAAAAGACTTATACGGCTAAGAACCTGGTTCTAAATAAAAATGCTGTAGATAAAAGGTTTTCATATTTGCCTTTATGGGCTAGAAGAAATCTTTGGGCCCAAGCTAATTTGGGTTGCCAAGACTAATCTTTGACTAGTGTTTCAGGTGAAGGTGAGAGGGAAAAGGTCAACTTTGTAGAAGAATGGTGCATGCTCCAAACAGGTGCTAAAAATAGTAGAAAATTTCCTCTCGCTCTTTGATTTTCAAGGCGGCAGTTTAGTCCTTGAAAAGGATGAAAAAAATAAAAGAGACAAGATAAAAAAAAAAGGTTGAAGAAAGTGACATGATATCAAACATCTTTAATGATGCAAATTTAGGGAACATTGCATATGAACCTGGTTCACATCTAACAATAATTGATGCACCTGAAAGATGAATTATTGTACTAACCTATGGTCTTGGAGATAGGGGGAATAATAGAGAAATGGGGACAGTTAGAGTATTGTACACTTCAGGGAAAACTTCGTTGTGTAAACCTGGTCTTTGTTATTCATTGGAAGTTATTGAAAATTTACAAGGGTTGATTCTCTGGGACTTAGATTGAGAGTTTTTGATCTGGGAGAGTATTATGATGCAGGCATACTCATGAAGGCCTTGAATATGAAGAAATTGGTACAAATCCACCAAAGCCTGGGCCTATCGAAACAAGTTGATGCATGTCATGATTTCCTTTAATAATTGGCTAGTAAATGAATAATCCTATGCTTGAGTAATATACAATGAATATATGCTAACTCAGCCTTATACTATAACAGGTACACACTCCAGTCACATCTCAAACAATGTTTAGAAGGTCTGCGGATATTATCTCTACTCTTTGCTAACACCATTAAGTAAATCATGGAGGATCACAGAAAGGGGGAACCTGATTTCTCTGTAATACTTTTGTATGCACCATCCTTTTTCAATGCATGAATTTCCTTAGTTTGGGTCAAACAGAAGCACTAATGAACCTGGTCGATCAATCAAAAATTCAACTTTCTTAAAAATCACCAAGAACCCTCTTTGATAATAAGCATCCTTCAAGATCAAACTGCTCTAATGATGAAAATCTTATTATTGAATTCACTCATTCTTTATTTCAGGGGGAACTTTGCTTTACCTCTCACTTCTGAACCAGGTTCATAAAATACAAATTGATATTTCATTCATTCCAAGTGTATAACCTTTCTATCTTTCAGGGGCAACAATTCTCATAGAAATAAATTGTTGTTTGCTTTCATTATTGATAAACACATCTCTTTGTGCACCAAAATGTCATCAAGAAAAAGGATATCAAAAAAATGGAGGAATGAAAATGTTATGTAGTAGAGTTTTAGAAAAAAATTGACGTTGTACCTTATGTTTCTCTTGATGAATTTCACATTCTAAGAAAATTGATCAGAACGAAGAAGCTGGTGCACAATGGACATACTAAAAAAAATTATTAATGGAATTAAATATCCCTTTGTTCCTCACTTTAGTAACCATTGTCTAAATCCTTATCCTAAATTTTTTAGACTCTCTAAACCGTTGATGTGCTTATGTCAGTCCATACTCATGATATTATATGCTTTTGATTTAGGGCTCTAAGGGCTTAAACTGGTACACATTTGTTTATTTTATTTCTCATTGAAGATCTTGATTATGTGTGAGTTTAAGATGGATAATATTCTCAAATTAACTTACGATATTTGTTAGTAGAAGTGTACTTGAATGTATTTTCCAAGTGGCCACGAATTAAAATAATATTGCACTCATTGAATGATTAATCGAGTTCTTTGATTATTGGTTTTCAATGATGCCAAAAGGGGGAAATTATATAATGTGGATAGACATAATATGCACAGTTTGTCATTATCAAAAAGGGAGAAATTGTTGGGGAATGAGAAAACATGGAGTTTTTAGTTTTCATGGATGACAAAGAGTTGTAGGTTTTGATGACTAACAAAGAGTCTTGATGTGTAACTAATCATTGGTTATCATCATTAAAAAGGGAGAAAATGTTGGGAATATGGAGACAAATAAAGTAGTTTTGATGATTGATAAAGTGAAGGCATGGTGTCGTATGTGTACAAATATGAGAGTTTGCAGCAAAGAAGAAAAAGTATTGCGGCAAATAAGAAAAAATGCAGAAATAAAGAAGGCAACAAATATGGAAAGAAATAAAAAAGTAGCAATTCAAGTCCAAAAAGGAAAGAAATAAAGAAGTTACAATTCAAGTCAAATAAGGAAAGAAGTAAAATAGACAAATTCAATAAGGAAAAGAATTTGTAATTTCTTTCCTTGTTGAAGTTGAAGGCAAATCAAACTTTATAAAATGATCAAGAAGTTGAAGGAAAAAACGTCTTTGCATAAATAAAAATCGAGAGAATTTTTCCAGTAAAGCCATAACGATAGTTATTGCATATTCATGAAATATATCATCTTAAGAGAAGTATTTACTGGAGAAAAAACGCAGGCCTTCGTCACAGCAACGTAAGGACCAGGTCCACGAAATTTGTTCCACACTGAACTATTTAATGTTGAAGTCTGATCAATTAAAGTCTATGGTTATTAGTCTTTGTTGATTTATTCTAGGTTTATTATTGAGTTGTAATAATTCGTAGATTGTGTAACAAGAAGTGGGTTTGACTTCTTGTGAGTAGATTCTTGAGAGAATTGTAACAAGAAGTGGGTTTGACTTCTTGGGAAAGAGGTTGTGAGAATTGTTGACAAGAAGTGAATTTGACTTCTTGAGTGGTTTGAGTTAAAAAGAGTTGAGATTTTTTGTAAACAAGAATCGACTTTGACTTCTTGGTGAGTGGTGAGAGTTTACGATTATAGTTAATCGAAAAGGGTAGAAGTTTAGAGTTAGATTCATTGATTAACTGAGTTATAAATCTTGAATTAATAAAAAACTTCGGTGTGATTTTTTCCTTCCTTGAGGTAGGAAGGTTTCCACGATAAATTTTGATTTTATTGTGTTGCGACAGAATTACAAGAACCAGAACCTGGTTCTTGTATCAGGGGTGAAGTTTCTTCAACAAGGAAAGATAAACTATATGAAATATAAAATACTGTTAAAAATAAATATTAAATTACTATTGTCTCCACAACAAAAACAGTAAATGCTTAATCATATCTAAATCTCGGGCCGCCATCATTCTTCTCTCAAACATTGTTGTCATTAAGTTCTATTGGTTGATCATGTTCATGAAGTTGCTTCTCCCATTCAACAACTTTAGCCTTCTTAAGAGCACATAACTTAATCAAGCCTTTAAGTTAATTAGTATAAAGTTCATGAGTAATTTTTCCCTCTAAAACGTCATTGAACAACAACTCCATTTTTTTCTCCTCACACTTTTGTTCCAGTTTCCTAATTCTTTCTTCTCAATCCTTCACAATTTTGGTAAGAAGACTTTCATTTAAAACTAGATGATACATCCTTTCATCAGACAGGCTTAAGTGTCACTCGATATTTTTCATGGCTTCAGTTCCAGATGACCATAAAAGATCTTCTTCTGAAATAAAAATAGTTATTCCAATTTGTACATTATATAGATTTGAAACCTTTTGAGCTTTTTTGAACAAGCTTGTTACCTTTTTATAAAGGAGAGATTTTCTTTCGCTTACACTTGGGTATGTGCTATTAGTAAACTTCTTGTGAGCCATATTTTCATATACTCGAGAAAAATAGAGTGCACTTTCTTTGTAGGAGAAGAAATTATGATTGAGCAAGTTAAATAAGGACTATGAGTTTATTTTTAGATGACCAATAATAATGTTTATACCATAATTTTATTCACACCAAGGAACGTAAATACCACATAAGGAAGTGAATTATTTATTTATGTGATTTTTGAATTTACAGTCTAAGGACCAGATTTGGTTCTAAATGAATTATTACGTATTTTCCTAAAATGCTTAAAGTCTAATTATGATTTATGAAATTATAATTCTAAGAAGCATATTTGGTTCTAGGTGAATTATTTAAGTAACTGATTTGATTTTAATTGAAATATTTATGTATTTTTTTAAGTGCTTAAAGTCTAATTATGATTTTTGAAATTATAATTGGAAAAACAGATTTGGTTTCAGATGAATAATTTATCTATTTAACTATCTATTTGCTTATTTATATTATTATTAAAAATAAATATAAATGTTGGTTGACCGAAATTCTATTTAAATATTGAATTACTTTTATACCCATGATCTCTAGTCCTATTTCTTATTGAACATACTATAATATCCTTTAAATATTGAATGACTTTTATATCCTTGATGAGCTCTAATTTTATAACTTTGTACAAGCGTAGTTCTTTATACAAAATTTACTTAATATTATTTATTACTATTAGAAACATTAGTGTATGGTAGGAATACTAAAAATTATATTCCTACTAGGTACTTATTATAAGATTTGAATATGATTATGAAAGTGTAAGTACAATATGTGGGATTTATACATACAAAAGAATAGAAGAGAAAGAATTTTTTTTGAAGATAACAGACCTAAAAATTAGAGGAGCTATCTACGTATATAACTCAAGCATACTAACATACTAGTACTGTACACTCTATATACTAATTAATTATAAACTAATAGGAGTTTGCATCCTTATCCTTATCATGACTCCTCAACATTAGCTCAATTTTCTTGAGACAAATGTTGCTAACAAAGTTAACAAAGGACCTCCTGAGAAGTGCCAATGTAATGCATCTAATAGAGTTCTAATTGTAATATGATGAACTTTAATTTTTCTAGTTTTCACTTTGTCACGACAATATGAAATTCAATTGCAACATGTTGTATTCGAATGTAGAAGACTGACGGGATTGCGATACAGATAAGTGACGCCAATATAATGTTATCGAAATAAATTGTAGGAGGACATGAAAACTTGACCTGAACTTCCTGCAGTAGACTGGTTTTAGCTACAACATTTAATACAACCCTGTATTTTGCTTCTGTGGAAGATCTGGCAAGAGTGTGTTGCTTGTTAAAGCTCCAACTAATTGAATTCTTTCCAATAAAAATGTCATACGCTGAAGTGGAGTTTCTAGTGTCGATAATACCACCCCAGCCTGCATCGAGTATGCGAGTAAGTCAGAAAAGTTATCATGTTTGAAGTGAAGGTCATATGTTATTGTTCCTTTTAAAAAATGAAGAATCCTCTTTGTAGCTTGTATATGTTTAGTTGATGGAGAGTGTTGGAACTGATCTAGATTATTTATTACAAAGCGTATATTGGGTCCTGTGAAGGTGATGTATTGCAATGAACAAATGATCAGCCTATAAATGTCACTTATGGATATAAATGTGCTCACACTGTTGTCATCGAGCATATTGCACTTGCTGAGTATCTCCGCAATGAAGCTATTTTGTGTAAGAGTCGATCCATGAGCATGCTATGTAACTCCAACATCTAGAAAAAAATGTGAGGGACCAAGGATGTAGAAAAAAATAAAAAATTAATACAACAACTTATTAATTTTTGCCTGGATATGTGAGTTGTCCGAGGTTGGAACAACTTATTAATTGTTGTCTGGACCTGATAAACTGATTGACAAACTTGGAATGAACTATTTAAAAATTCCAACTTAATAAACCAATTCCAATTCCCTTTATTTTTCTTTTGTGAAATCACACCACCCAACTATATCTAGCCAAATATAATCAAATGATTTCATCCCTAATATTCCAAATAAATTGCGTATTATTTTGTTCACACAAACATCTCGTTATTAACCTACAATTTTATAAAAAAGCGTAGTTATATAAGTGAGTTAACTAACAGAGTAATCATGATCAATATGCAATTGATTATGGTTTTTTTATTATAAGAAACTCAATAGAAGTTTCAACCGCAACAATTACCTTGCTAAAATGTCCAAAATAAAGCTCAAATAATATTTTTGGTTGTTAAGCTCAAACAAACTTTGGTTTTTCCATAATATGAGGGCATAATTAATTTAGACAAGTTATTAAACATTTTTTCTTTCTAATAAATCTTTTGATGGCTAAGCTCAAACACTTTTTTGAGTTCTTTTCAGACAAGAGGAGCGATATAACGAAGTTATCAAGTATTTTACTTTCCAAATAAATCTTTTGATTGTTAAGATCTAACAATTACTTTTCAAAATCATAAATCGTTTATTATTTCTAGTACAAGCTCCTGTTTTTATTCCTCTAGTTATCATGTATAAATTGATATTCCTCTATTTACAATTACATCTTCCTTATCAATGTATCTCTAGTATGGCTTTCGAATTGATGGTTTATCACACATGCATTCTGTTATTCAAAATGACCTTGTAATTTTACTAAGTTTCACTTTTTGCCCATGTGTGAAACAGGTTGTCTAATGCGTTCCAACAAAACAGCAAGGATAAATAAGTAAAAACACAATATTTTTACGTGAAAACACCCGGCTCAAAAGGTGTAAGAACCACGACCTGTACCCTTACAAGATTTAATTCCAACTTCACTAAATTAACTATGAGCCTCCACAAAAAATAGATTACAAACTTTGAAACCTATCTAAACTTCAAGTTATGGATTTGGACTACAACTCTTGTAATCCTAGGAACTAACTCTAATTCCTAAACTTTTAAAAAAAACTCCTAAGGTATGTGTTTCAAACTCTTAAACTCATCACATCCTGAAGAGACCACTCCTAATTTCGTTTATAGCTCACTTAACTAAGATTACATAAAGACTCATTCACAAAGAAAAACTCTTAATATATTAACTCTCTAAACGAATCAGGTTCTACGATGTGTTCCTTCTATGTGTTCCTTCAGTTCACTGGTAGCACTTGCGAAGTTAATTTCTCAATGGCTCTTTTTGCTTTGTAAGTGCACAAGTTTTTTGAATGACTTCACTTCTATTTAAGCACAATTCTTCAAAGACTTATTGTTCACTTCAAACTCCTCATTGACTTAGAGTTCTACTTCAAGTAAGACTCCTTCAAATTAAATTCCTTGCTTCTTTAGACTCTTTCTTCAAATTACATTCATAAATTTTTTTGTATTGTAGTCAAACTCCAACACTTTAATTCAACAGTAACTTGAAGAGTTGTACTTTAAGTGAAACCCCTTCTTGAATTAAAATTCCTTGCCTCTTTAGACTCCTTCATCAAATCAAACTCATTGATTCTTCAACTAATCAAATATTTATCTTCACTTGATTTTCTCACGAAATTAACATTAACCATTTCTTTATTTCTACACTCTTGTCTTTATTCATTAAAACAACTTTCTTTAATCCAATTGCTCGTGATAGAGCACTTTTGGACCATGTTGACTGACATGTTTCATCTTTCTTTGTCAATCATCAAAACTGCATAAATCCCAAAAAATTCCACCTTTTATGTGATGACAAACCCCTTTTCTTTGTGCATTCAAACAATTTTATTTGTAGACACTAAAGCATGAAAACTAACATGAAAAAAGTTACTTGATAGGTTATAAACACCGCACAACTCTTATCTTCCGCCTTTTGGCATCATTGAAAAGTTATTCAATCCTATAATATTCAAGATAGATTGATCAGTAAAACTATTCATAGCCACTGTCAATCACCAAGACAATCTTATAACAACTTCATGCAACATAATAATGTATTATAGCGAGCAAGAACATGAGTCACTCAAGTAATAGATAATTATTCCATTAAACTTTCAGATAATGTTCTATACAAGATCGAAGTCATACTGATTTAAGCACAAACTATTGAGCACTAACCAAAAAATAAATACTTGACATAAGTAGAATAAAGCCAGAGGTACTAACAATAAAAGAGAAGAGGATAATGGAATAAGTGGAGATAATAGTATCAACCATCAATTAGTTTAGCATCTTCAACCCTTTATTATAAATAACAATCTTTAGAGCTTAAATTCATATTTGATTTTTTTTATAATCAATATGACCAACCTCAAGTTCAACAATCTTACCAGTGAAAGTATTACTTGTTGGGGTTTAGCAAGTGTGAATGGGAAAAGAAAAGAGAGAATATGAAAAGTGAGGGAACTACTTTGGAGGGAAAATGAAAAGTCATTTGCAAAGTGCAAATGAAAAGTCATTTCTCCCATATCGGCAAAACAAAGGGAAATTGTTGTCCTTATATAAGGAAACACTTCCATTACTTCTTAAAGAGCTGAGAAGAAGATGCCCCCTCGCGCCGTCGTCATCGTCGCTCGCTCGGCTTCGGCTTCGGCAAATGATGTGATTAATTGATAAATTTTTTTGGACAAAATTTATTTAATTATTTTTTGTTAAATCAAATAAATCCTGTTAATATCATCTCTTATAAATTTGCGGGTAACAGTAACATTCCGAAAAGTTGTTACTCTTTCTGAAAAGTCGTTACTTTCCGAAAAGTCGGTACTATCCAAAAAGTCGTTATTTTCCTAAAAAACACAATTTTCCGAAAAGTTGTTATTTTTTCCAAAAGGCACAACTTTCTGGATAAAACGGGTCTGAATAGATTTCACTGAACAGACACGTTCCTTGCTGAAAATGTCTATAAAAGGAAGTCAATTTTTGATTTTTCAAACACTGAAAATTTTTCCTTCTCTGCATTTATTTTTCTCTCAAATAAAGTCAAAGTGTTGATCGACTGAGTCTGTGTGACTTGTTGCTGTTCTAAAGTTCGCTGAAGTTAAAGAAATTTGAGGTACCGCTATTTCTTTAACAGGTTTAATCCGTTTTATCTTGGGAGAAATTAATCCATAACCTTGGGTACAGTGAGGGGATTAAATTTCTTAAGGAGACACAGTAGATTCTGCTTCATCTTATTTCTGTTTCCGTTTATTAACCTTATAAATACAGGTTACTATAAGAATAACAATCTCAAGAAATTTAACAGTCTCTGTATTTTAGGTTTCTGGAGATTAAAACCTTTGTGGTTTTCTACTCTGCTTGAATTTTTAAAATTCATTCGATTAACGATTAAAAGAACATAAAAATTTTATCGTTAAATCAGAAACAGTTTGTCTAAAGATTTGTTCTTTACTGTTAGTATTTCAAATACTTAACTTATCTGCCATTTGTGACAAAAAAAAGACTAATTCAAGTCAAACAAATGCTGGAATAGTAAGTGCTGCAACAACATCGGTTGCACATAATCGTTCAAATGCTACCTTAGCGCCGGCTGAGAAACCTGCAAAGTTTTCTGGAGTCGACTTTAAGAGAGGGCAGCAAAAGATGTTCTTCTATCTCACTACGTTGAGTCTGCAGAAGTTCATTAATGAGAATGTTCCTGTTATGACAGATGAAACTCCAGGTGATGAACGATTCTTGGTAACAGAAGCATGGACACACTCAGATTTTTTGTGTAAAAATTATATTTTGAGTGGTCTGCAATATGATCTGTACAATGTGTACAGCAATGCCAAAACCTCAAAAGAACTCTGGGATACTTTAGAAAAGAAGTACAAAACAGAAGATGTCGGAATTAAGAAATTCATTGTGGCAAAATTTCTGGACTATAAGATGATAGACAGTAAGACTGTCGTCACCCAAGTTCAAGAATTGCAGGTCATAATCCATGATCTCCTTGCTGAAGGATTGATTGTGAATGATGCTTTTCAAGTGGCTGCAATTATTGAAAAGTTACCTCCATTATGGAAGGACTTCAAAAATTACTTGAAACACAAACGCAAGGAGATGGCTGTTGAAGATCTCATAGTAAGGTTGAGAATCAAAGAGGATAATAAGGCTGCACAAAAGAGGTCACGTGGTAATTCAACAATATCTAGAGTAAATTTTGTGGAAGAAGATCCCACAAAATTAAAGAAAAGAAAGAAAGCATCTGGTCCAAAAAGCAAGCCTCCTAAGAAGAAATTCAATGGAAACTACTTCAACTGTGGTAAACATGGTCATAGGGCTACTGAATGTCGGGGTCTTAAGAAGGACAAGAAAAAGAAGGATCAAGCAAACTTGGCTGAATCTAAAGGAGAAATGGACGATCTCTGTGCAATGCTTTCAGAATGTAACTTGGTTGGAAATCCAAGAGAATGGTGGATAGATTCTGGTGCCTCATGCCATGTTTGTGCCAACA
>NC_028646.1:56575141-56587799 GCF_001406875.1 Solanum pennellii | reverse complement strand
ACAAACAGTAAGGCATGTCGATTTTTGGTTCATAAGTCCGAACATCCGGATATTCATAATAATACGGTAATGGAATCAGATAGTGCTAAATTTTTTGAACATATCTATCCGTAAAAAACTAGACTTGAGTTATCTAGTGGGGGATCTAAACAACCCAGAGAAGAACCAAAAGAGAATGAACAAAATGAAGAAAGTCCAAGACGCTGTAAACGTCAAAAGATATCTACTTCATTTGGATCAGATTTTGTAACATTTCTTCTTGAAAGTGAGCCTCAAACATTCAAGGAAGCAATGTTGCCTAGCGACTCAACCTCTTGAAGGAGGCTGTTAATAGTGAAATTGAATCAATCTTAAGCAATCATACTTGGGAGTTGGTTGATCTTCCTCCAGGGAACAAACCCTTGGGTTCAAAATGGATCTTTAAAAGGAAGATGAAAGTCGATGGAATTATTGACAAATTTAAAGCAAGACTTGTTGTCAAAGATTTTAGACAAAAAGAAGGTCTTGATTATTTTGACACATACTCGCCAGTGACTAGGATTACATCAATTCAGATGTTAATTGCACTAGCTGCAGTATACAATCTTGATATTCATCAAATTGATGTGAAAACAGCCTTCTTAAATAGAGAGCTTGAAGAGGAAATTTACATAGAACAGCCTGAGGGTTTTGTAGTTCCTGGTAAAGAAAAGAAAGTGTGCAAACTTATTAAGTCACTTTATGGACTAAAACAAGCACCAAAACAATGGCATGCAAAGTTTGATCAAACCATGTTGTCAGATAGATTTAAGATTAATGAATGTGATAAATGTGTTTACATTAAAGATACTCCAAATCAGGAAGTTATTTTATGCCTATATGTAGATGACATGCTTATAATGAGCAAAGACATTGCTAATATAAAAGCTACAAAGCGTATGCTCGCTAGTAAGTTTGATATGAAAGATTTAGGAATTGCTGATGTGATATTAGGAACTAAAATTCTTAAAACTCCTAACGGTCTAGCATTGTCTCAAACTCATTATATTCAAAAGATACTTGAAAAATTCAAAATTTTGAATTTTAAAAGGGCAAAGACTCCAATTGATGTAAACCTTCATCTTGCAAAGAATAAAGGTGAAAGTCAGTCTCAATTGGACTATGCTAGCGTATTGGGAAGCTTAATGTATGTCATGAATTGTACACGACCAGACATAGCTTGCGCTATCAGTAAACTGAGTCGATACACAAGTAATCCTAATCGAAATCATTGGTTGGCAATGAAGAGAGTTTTGGGATACTTAGATGACACTCAAAACTATGCTTTACATTACAACAAATATCACCACTCTTGAAGGATATAGTGATGCAAATTGGATTACTGGGTCAACTGAAAATAAATCCACAAGTGGATACGTTTTTACTATTGGTGGAGGAGGAATATCTTGGAAATCATCCAAACAAACATGTATAGCTCGCTCTACAATGGAGGCTGAATTCATTGCTTTAGACAAGACAGGTGAAGAAGTTGAATGGCTTCGGAATTTCTTAGAAGATATTCCATTTTGGCCCAAACCAATGGCCAGCCCCTATATGCATACATTGTGACAATCAAGCTGCAATAGGAAGGGCTAGAAGCATTATGTATAACGGCAAGTCTCGTCACATAAGACGATGACATAACTCTGTGAGACAACTACTCTCTAGTGGAATTATCACAATTGACTATGTGAAGGCAAAAGATAATGTGTTGGCTCCACTTACAGAAGGCCTAAATAGAGAGGGAGTTGAGAAATCATCGACGGGAATGAGACTATGGCCGAGAACAAGTCATCGTGGCGGTAACTCTACCTAGAAGACTGGAGATCCCAAGATCTAGGTTCAAGGAGATAAAAACAAATTCATTGATGACGGTTCAACATTGTCAAAGAAGTAAAAAAAAAATTATTATTATTTTATGGTCCATTCTCATGATGAGACAATGTTTAGTAACCAGGATAAAGACATAAGGACTTTTTAACGGTTTCTAAGTTTGATACAAGGAATATCAAATGGTGTATCTATGGGATAACACATTTAGAAATCATCTATGTAAGTGTGAAGTGTAAGCCGCTTCAAGGAGAATCCGGTAAGGTCAGTTCTTTAAGCACTTACTATCCAAGATGTGTTCATGGCTGAAACGAACAAAACAATGAGAACTAAGAAGAGTTCAAGGGTTGATTGTGTGACATATGTTGTCTAGGCATACACCAAAGCTCAACGGTTCAAAGATAAATCTACCGATTGACCGAGTATATCCGATATATGTTCACTACGGAAAGTTTAAAGGGAAACCTACTTATCCAGATGCGATTAACCTTTACCTACAAGACACACAAGTTTTTTCATGCATATGTTTTAATAATAGCCTTCCCCATTCATGTTGGGGATTGTTGGGGTTTAGCAAGTGTGAATGGGAAAAGAAAAGAGAGAATATGAAAAGTGAGGGAACTACTTTGGAGGGAAAATGAAAAGTCATTTGCAAAGTGCAAATGAAAAGTCATTTCTCCCATATCGGCAAAACAAAGGGAAAATGTTGTCCTTATATAAGGAAACACTTCCATTACTTCTTAAAGAGCTAAGAAGAAGATGCCCCCTCGCGCCGTCGTCGTCGTCGCTCGCTCGGCTTCGGCTTAGGATTCGGATTCGGATTCGGATTCGGATTCGGATTTGGCAAATGATGTGATTGATTGATAAATTTATTTAATCAGTTTTTGTTAAATCAAATAAATCCTGTTAATATCATCTCTTATAAATTTGCGGGTAACGGTAACATTCCGAAAAGTTGTTACTCTTTCCAAAAAGTCGTTAGTTTCCGAAAATTTGTTACTTTCCAAAAAGTCGTTATTTTCATAACAGACATAATTTTCTGAAAAGTTGTTATTTTTTCCAAAAGACACAACTTTCTGGATAAAACGGGTCTGAACAGATTTCACTGAACAGCCACGTTCCTTGCTGAAAATGGCTATAAAAGGAAGTCAATTTTTGATTTTTCAAACACTGAAAATTTTTCCTTTTCTGAATTTATTTTTCTCTCAAATAAAATCAAAGTGTCGATCGACTGAGTCTGTGTGACTTGTTGTTGTTCTAAAGTTCGCTAAAGTTAAAGAAATTTGAGGTACCGCTATTTCTTTAACAGTTTTAATCCGTTTTATCTTGGGAGAAATTAATCCATAACCTTGGGTACAGTGAGGGGATTAAATTTCTTAAGGACACAAAGTAGATTCTTTGGACTCAGATTACTTCTTGTATTTTATGTTTTTTCTGCTTCATCTTATTTCTGTTTCTGTTTATTAACCTTATAAATACAGGTTACTATAAGAATAACATTACTTTAGTCTTTTCATTTGAGTATCAACTTTCCTCATTGAAGCATGTAGATCAACATGGTTCATATATTCAATAACTTTTTTTTTGGTTTGGAAAGACCATGCATGAAGTGGAATTGAGTATTTATCAAAACTTACAATGGGAATCATGCTATCATTTTTTCATGCTAGCTCTAAGGCTTCTTCAATAATGGCATCTTGTTGACACCTTTGTTTTCTAGATGGGAGTTCAAGGTGGAATAGAAGAAAAAGATGTGTTTTAGGAGTTGATTCTTCCTCATGAACTGAAAATGAGAAAATATGATTTAAACTTGCAAAAAAATCCAAGAAGACAAAGTGAGAGAGAACAATTTGAAAGAATGAGACTCTTGCGCTTGGACAAATATTTTATTCTTTATTAGAACAATTAATACATGGAACATGAGTGCTCAACTATTTACTTTAGACAATATTAACCTCCACCAATATATAAAATATCTGATAAGAGCAATTTTGTGATCATCATTAATTGTTTTTACCAATTCTCTACATAATTTAATACAAAATTAGGTTAAAATAAGTCAAGGATCTAGAATTGAGACATACAACTTAATATCATTTTAGCTCATAAAATTTAAGGATAAAAATTATTATAGCCAATCATTGAAGGGAGATTATACAATCTTGTCATTCCCAAGTCTAATTTATTCTTTTCATAATGCTCCCTACTTATTGTCACAATTCATCAGTTGTTTGACAAAGAACAATGTGATCCAACAATCGCATACTTTGTGAAAAAATCAGTTTCAAGATTTATTGTTCCCCCTATCAATATGCCCTTAGTCTGTTCAACAAATGAAACATTTTGTACAACATGTTCCAATGCACCACTTTAATCCTCATTATTTTTATTTTTTCTCTTTTCACCTTTTTTTTTCTCCTTTTTTTTTATAAATAATCTCACTCTCTTACTCCTTACACATGAATTAGCTCCACACCTTCTTTTTTTCAAAAAAAAAATAAAATCACACATTCTCCTTTTTTCTGAAGTGAGCAAAAGGAAATTTTGTTTGTTTCATTCAAATCACTTAAGCAAGCAATAACTATCACTTACTTTCTTTCAGCATCAACTGCAAAATAGCTTAAAGGTTAGTCTTAGGAACCCAGACAAGTGCGGTTCCTTTCTTATGATCAAAAGGGTGAATCAGATAACTTCTCGCACAATCTATGCAAAAAGTTAGTGGACTTGCTTCTGTCAACGGGTATAAATATGTTTCCATTTGTTAATTTAGTATTTCTTTTTCTAAAATCATTAGCAACTGGACACTCAGTTGTTAGATGACTAATATTTCCCTAAATATAGCACAAATTTTGGGAAATAATATTTTCTTTACGGAATCCTATGTCAGCCTTCTCATTTAGCACCCTATCACTCAATTTGTTGACAATTCTAGATGATTGAGTCCATCTATTTGCTTCTCAAGCTTTACTTTATCTGAGAAATTTTTATATTTAATTTCCTCACCTTTTCTTTTTAAGAAAATTGTCATTTTTTGCATTTTTTTCAACTCTTTTTCCGGGTTTCTTTAGTTTCACTCATTTTTTCTTTTCCTTTCAGTAATTGTTATCCTTAAAATTTCACACATTAGAACTAGGTCAGATGACTCAAGTTTTTCAACATGTTTCATTGGACAGTTGTTTTGTTTATCAATAACAATTTTGTCATCTTTGAGTTCCATGTATTCAAATTTTTGGTCTGCAACAGCTTTAAACAAATTATCTCTTTCACATGTTAATTATTCAAAGTCATCAATTAATTCATTAAACAATTCAATTAATTTATTTTGTGAAAATAGATGCATTTTTTCTTTAAGATCAATGATACTAACCTCAGAGTTTCTTCTTCTTCTTCTTCTTCTTCTTCTTCTTCTTCTTTCACATCTGAATCTCCAATAGCCATGAGAGCAATCTTATATAACTTTCCATCAACAGTATGTTCTGATCCTATTTCTTCATGTGCATCCATGAGAGGATCCCAAATTTGTTTCACAGTTAGACAAATAGATATTCGGTGATACTCGTCTGGTCCAAGGCCACAAATAAGAATAAACTTGACTTTGACATTCTTTTCAAGTATCTTGAAGTCAGCCTCCTTGTATTCACTCTTTTCCTTCTGTACGTCATTATTTTCAACATCCTTCTAAGTTGGGTTTTCTGGTCCATCAATATTTATATTCCAAAGTTCATAATCCTCAACCTAAATAAAATTTTCCATCATTTCTTTCCATCATAAGTAATAGTGTCCATTGAATGACGGAGGTTTGTTGATATATTGTCCTTCACAATATCCAAGTAGTGGTGCAGAATTCATCTCGATCTATTCTTAAGTGACTAAACTTTTGACAAGTAACATGCTCTAATAATAATTGTTATTCTACAGGACTTAGTAATTTATTGATTTAGTCTGCACGACCTAGTAATTTTCTAAGTTTTAGTTTTTGTCTAAGTGTGAAACAGGTTGCCTAATGTGTTCCAACAATGCAGTAAGGACAATAAGTAAAAACACAATATTTTTACGTGGAAACACCCGACTCAAAAGGTGTAAAACCACGACATGTACCCTTACAAGATTTGACTCCAACTTCACTAAATGAATTACGAGCCTCCACAAAAAATAGATTACAAACTTTGCAACCTACCTTAACTTCAAGTTATGTATTTGGACTACAACTCTTGTAATCTTAGGAACTAACTCTAATTCCTAACCTTCAACACAAACCTCCAAAGTTATGTGTTTCCAAATCTTCGAGTTATCACAACCTAAAGACAACTTTCCTAATTCAGTTTATAGCTCACTGAACTAAGATTACATCACGACTCATTCACAAAGAAAATGTCTTAACACTTAAACTTTGTAAACGGATTAGGTTCTTCAATGTGTTCCTTCAGTTCGCTGGTAGTACATGAGAAGTCAGTTTCTCAATTGCTCTTTTTTCTCTGTAAGTGAACAAGTATTCCGAACGACTTCAATTCTATTTAAGCACAATTCTTCATAGAGTTATTGTTCATTTCAAACTCCTCATTGACTTAAACTCGCTTGACTTAGAGTTCTACTTCAAGTAAGACTCGATCTTCAATTTAAGCCCCTTGCTTCTCTAGACTCCTTCTTCAAATTACATTCATTGATTCTTTTATATTGCAGTCAAACTCCAACACTTGAATTCAACAGTAACTTGAAGAGTTCTACTTTAAGTGAAAGTCCTTGCCTCTTTAGACTCCTTCAAATCAAACTCATTGATTCTTCAGTTAATCAAATGTTGATTTCCACTAGGTTTTCTCATGAAATTAACATTAACCATTTCTTTATTTCTTCACTCTTGTCTTTATTCATTCTAACAACTTTCTTGAATTCAACTGCTCGTGATAGAGCACCTTTGGACCATGTTGACTGACGTGTTTAATCTTTCTTTGTTGATCATCAAAACTGCATAAATCCCAACACATTATCTGCTGCATTTTATACAAGTCAATAATATTAGTACTTCATGTGTGAGGTTTATTAATTTCATGGTTTTAAGGGAAAATTTCTGCAACGAATTAAAAGGTGCTTATTTGGGCAATACCATATATAGTTGAAGTATCTATCCGGCAGTTGATGTCTGTAAAAATATGATATATGGACCTCACTATTCACTCCCAAAAGCTAACTTATGATAGGAGGATTTCTAAAGTACATATAAGTAGAACCACCAATCTATTCCCTTTCTAATGTGAGACTTTTACCAGTTCAAACACCCCCTTCACGCTCAGGTCCAACTGACGTATTAGGAAGCCCAAATCAGATTAATCTGACTTTGATACAATGTGAAAATATGACATAGGAGTCTAACTACATCCAAAAATCTAACTTAACATTTTAATATATGGCATTCGAGTCTAACTCAACTCGAAAAACTAGCTAATGAGGTAATGATTGCCTAAGGTTGTCTTCTTATATGACCGTGGGCAATCATCTCCTAAAAAATAGCTTACGAGTAGAGGATTGTCCAAGTCCATATAAAAAGACTACCAACCTATTGTCCAACCAGTATGGGACATTTACCCACTCTAATGTACAGTTTTTAGCTTCTGCACATGTATTTTGTCATTCATCTTCTTCTTTTTCCTCAAGTAGCAGCAAGAGCAATCATAGCAGTATGGGGGTTGACTTTTATTTCTGCTACAAAATTATGATGGATAAAGTCAGGATTAGAGTTGACAACTTTGTGCTTTCTTAAACAAGCCTTTTATTTTTGTTTTGTATAAAGAAGTCATTTTCTATTAGTATATCACAATATTCAAAACATGAATTTTATATCTCGATATAAAAAATACTATAACTTTCATAAACCCTAGAGTGTAAAATTTAAATTACATTCCCCATAGTGTAAAATCTAAAATCCCTTAAAATTGTAGCATCCTGATACATTATATTCAGTCGGATACATAAACTCGGATACATTAAATAACTTACAGGTGCCCTTAAAAAGGAACCTAAATGTAAAACTAATTATTAATCCCACGAATCATGCAAAACAAATTGATATCAATCAATTCAAATACGTACCATATTCGAAGAATTAAAAATTCACTTTTTTCCTCCATCGATTCCATATCATAACAGATCCAAAAAAACATGATTAATATATCAATTTTTATTGAGATATTCAAGAATCCAGGTGAGCGATCTAAGTTATGAATGGTATAATAGTGCTGGAATAGTTTTTAGGCAAACAATTTATTTTGTGAATCTCAATTCAGCCATTACAGTTGAATTGAATCTCAAATTCATTATTGATGCATTGATGCTAACTCTGACAATCTATCAACCCTCATTAGTCGATTTTCAAAACAACACGAGGAGATCTAGGTTCAACTTTGTTGAGTCGTGTTTTTTATTGATGTTTTTGTACAAAAAAAGACCTATAGAAATAATTTTTGAATGCTGAAATTGTTAATTTAGTAAAGATAGAAACCGTTTCTTACTGGTGGATATGCCACCAAGTTAACTTTCATATTCAATCTGCCTCGATCAGAACTCAATCATGATTTTTCTAACTATTCATGTTTGTCATTGCTTGAAGAGTTATCAAACTTTAATCTGACTTGAAAACATAAAAAAAATCTATTTCATTTGATGTATCATTGACTTATTTAATGTTTGCAGGTTGTTGCATCGTCTGAATTTATTATTTTAGTTTATGAACCTTGAAGACACATTAAAAGCCTTGAGCAAGAAATATATAACTTTGGGGGATCCCAACTAGGAGAATATCTTACGCACACGCAATTGCTATTTCTCAAAGCAACAATATTACTGATATGCATCCTCACTGTTCTAGTTACTACATTGGAGTGAATATGTATTAGATACATTAATAAATAATACATGTCTGCAGAACATGAATATTACATATATGCATACCTAACTGTCTGAATTCGCTTAGTATCCCCTCTATTTTTGTCACGACCAAAATCTAGATCCCAGACGAGACCGGCGTTGTTGACCTCTTAGAGGTCGCAGACAAGCCTACTTACGTCATTCTTACTTTACATAGGTTAATTTTAGCAGAAAATTTGAAACTTTTTGTTTTTTAACATACTTATAATCACATTCTCATTAATATGCAATTGTTCACCATTAACCATCTAACATTAAGAGATAAACAACTGAATGAAATAGTCCAATTTTTATTAAGTGTATAATTGCCAAAATGGTACCAATACATAGTTTGAATAAAAACAGGAAAGAAACGCTATTGGAACATGCTCCACTAGCTCAACTCAAAAACTAAGCTAGAATATAAAGCAGCAGCATCCTCAAAAGCATGAGGACCTACCAAAACCGGATGAATGTTGGACGTCCGGATAACTGCAGCGATGATCCTGTAGCTCTACCGTCCACCTGTGCCTACACCTAAAATAGTAGAGTTTGTATAGGGTTAGTACACACTTGTACTAAGTATGGGTATATGCAAGCACACACCAAGGACATGCATGAGAAAGAATATCTCTTTTCTAACAACATGATTTTTGGAAGTCAAGTCAGCGGACTTGTAAAATTGAGATTAGGAAAATCAATGAGCTTTACATATTTGGAATAGGAAAGTCAGTGAGCTTTCCAGATTTGGAATAGGAAAGTTATGCCATGAGAATAACATGCATCATCATACTTATCATATTGCACACAAGAAATAACATCCTACACTTAGCACATATCACTTTGCATGTAGAACATAACATCTTTCATATCATTCATTCAAATGCCATGAGACCTTGGAATCATGGACTTAACATTAAGACTTCCCAGAAATGAGGGCTCAACATATGGGACCTCAATTAGGAAGTCTGATTTAGCAAACAAATAGTCTGCTTCGTTCATTCATACATACTCTATTTCATTCATTCATAGGCCAGTGTAAACACCACTTATACCTAGGATGTAGTTTAAGACCTTCATCGGGTTCATTGTGCAATGAACAAGAATGACCTAATGTCATTACTTGAGTCTAACTCACCTTTTGATTATCCTATCCTAACACCTTTGGTATCATTCATTTCATTATGTGCATCATTTGAGGCTGACCTCATTCATTCATTGGGAACTTTAACTTTAACCGACATAGATCATGTGACCATCATGAAATCCAGTGTCTCCCCCACACCGAAAAGAGGTGGAATCACCGGCCAAAGTGACCCAATAACATGTTAACGTACATGAGAATTGAACCCCGCCAGATCCCTATATTGACAGTATAGGTTGGAAGATTAGGATATATAAGGAGACCCACATCCGGCAAGTCAGAAAGTCTCATCTCATGAGAGTTACGTGAACTTCCACCCTTCCCAAAAGAAGGCATCACTACTCATATCTAGTCTATTGGCGCTGAGTATAAAGATACGTCATGTAAGCTGGCTTCTAGTAGAGGACATCATAGCTCATTAGACGATTTCTCATCTCATCATTCGTATTGAGTGTGTTAAGATCAATACTCTAATTAGAGCGTTCATAGAGACTGGTCTCTTCATTATCTTACACTCTCATAGGTGAATACGTATTGGTAACATTTACTTCGGCTCATTTGAGATTACTCTCATCATTTACATTAGTCTCTTATCATGTTGTTACCACATTCATCATCATTAGCACCTTTGCTTTTCATAGTTACTCAACTCTTATTACACGAATGTTCATTTCATCATATGCCAATGCACTTGGCCATTTGGTGTGTTTCACACCCTTACTTAACCCTTCTAGGGTTTCATTATTTCATTGTTCATTTCATTATTTCATTGTTCATCTCATCATATGCCAATGCAATTTAGTGTATCTTACACTTATCCTTAACCCTTCTAGGGTTCATCATTTCATTACATACATCTTAGGTTCACTTACTTTTGAACGTATATTAGACTTATGTGTGTATACATACAAGCCATGGGTCTTCATTCATAGTTCGTTAAGTGATTCTTACATTCCTCAAATTATGCAGTAAAAGACATATGCGTCTTGTATATATGTCAAGATCTTGATTTTTATCTAAGTAGGTGGCATTATTCTTGGATATTTTATTCACGTATGACTTATGTAACAATACGGAAGTTTGTGAAAGGGAACCCAATTTCGAATCACTTGGATGTCATTTGCATTTTTCATTGATTTTTATTTTTAATATCCATAACATTATATCTCTAGATCTAATCGAAACATTGACATCATGTTATTAATTTTCTACTTAGTTTTCCTCTTAAGTTGGCCGAAGGGTTGTGGGTTCGAACCCCCACAACCTCTTTTTATTTTTCATTAATATTTCATTGCTCATTTTCTCCCAAACCAAGAGGTTGTGGGATCAAATTCCCACAGCCCCTTGTATTTTTGTTATTTATTTCGCTGGAATAGGGAGGTTTTGGGTTCGAGCCCCAACAACCTCCTTATTTCAACTTAAATTCTCTAGAGGCTTGGGAGGTTGTGGATTCGAACCCCCACAACCTCCTATCTTATTTTTAATTAAATCTTCCTTAAATAGGAGCCTTGGCAGTGAGATTGTGGGATCGAACCCAGCCTCACTTTGTTTCTTAATTAATTTAGCCTTCCCTTTTCCAGCCTTGAGGTCGTGGGTTCGAATCCCACGCCTCACATTTTTTTTATCCCCTTTCACGCTTGCCTGGAGGTCGTGGGTTCGAACCCCACGCCTCCCATCTATTTTTTGAATTTATTTTTGTCCTCTTTCTCCTCCAGTTCGCGAGTTCGATTCCTCCAGCCCCCTTTTTCCTTTTTTTCTCTCGCGAAACCAGTATCTAAAGGGTTTGATTCCCCTTAACTCTCTTCACGTTTTTAGCCTCCTTAACATCTGAGGTCTTGGGTTCAATTCCCCTTGACCTCACTTATTTTATTTTCATGTTAAAAACCCAGATTTTAACCTCATTGTTGGCCGAAACTAGAGTACACAAATCTGGGAATTAAATCCCAACTTTAGCTTCCTTTCATCAACCTTTTTATGTTTATTTCTTAGGGCATCTCACCAAGCTTTTAGTGTATAGTTAGGTGTAGTTTAGTAGTTACTTTCACCAAGAGTTTTTCTCTCAAAATCAATAACTTCACACCCCATATGAACATCACATTTTGCACAACCTTAGCACATAAAATATAAGAAATAATATGCCTTACACGTCTCCAAAATAGTGGCCAAAACACACTGCCAAACGTGCACACACACACACCCCCTCATTTTTCGATCACACCTTGATTGTCATCTTCGTGATTATACGCACATAAAAATATTCACATTCAATACAAAAAAACATTATATATGCCTAAATCTACCAGCACACAATACCCAACCTACGAAATCATTGGGATCTAGTGACAAGGACATGGAACGGGGAACAACCTTAGTTTCGGAGTGAATATCTTGAATCGTAAGGGGTATTTTGGGATAGGGACCAAGAGAGAAGAAACCCATACATTAATTTGCTTGTTCAAACGTGAAGTTGATGTCCAAATCCTTCTACAAAACTACGTTCAACTCACCTAAAGTTTCACCACCAACTCGACGGAATCTTCTCTTTGCCTTAACGTTTTGGTTAATTTATTTTTTATTAAAATTTCATGTGAGTTCTTCAAGTGTGAAGAACACTTGATGTATTTTGTAACGACCTGTTTAGTCGTTTTAAGCAGCAGATTTTATTTCTGGAAAAACTGTCTGAGTCGACGGAACCCACGACGGACCGTCATGGGCACGACGGACCGTCGAGGGGGTCTCGTTCCAAAACACTTAGAATTCTGAAATTTG